>NW_017307074.1:368980-504031 GCF_000935625.1 Nanorana parkeri | reverse complement strand
CACTGCAGGGGGGGGGGGGGGGGGGGGGGCTCTAGCTCTAACATACAGAGAGAGCATGCCAGCCTGCAGCAGAGAGAGAGACGCTACTTACACCCAGAGTTCAACAGTCTGATTCGGCTGCATGATGGCAGTGGACAAATATGACTGTGGGCTGTTGTACTGTAAGACTCTGCTCACTTATCATTACACTGTATGTGGAATGTATTGGAAGGGTTTTAGTCTATGGTTCAATTGGGCTTTAGGATAAGTCAAAACAATGAAAGAAGACTGTTGACTTGTTATATAGGGTAGCACACTGCTCTTATACTGATTAAGTAAACCTGCCTCATTTTTTGTTCCAGGATGCTTAGGTAACACAGAACAGTTGTCTAACACAACTATAAAAGGTTTGATATATATCTAAGGACTTTTCTAATTCTTCAAACATAATAACTTTTTATACTATTTTGTATTTCAACCAGTGTTTTTTCAGTAAATGTGTAAAAAGAAAAGAGCAGACATTTACAGGCTAATAGCAACCATAAATAGTAGATGTTTTTTTGTCTTGTCTTAGACGGAGCTCTTTTTTTAAAGTAATCCAATCTGTTAAAAATAGTATAGAGCTAACAACATTATTGTTTGTAATTGTAGGATTTATGGCAAATGGTGGGGACTATATTTTTTTATGTGTGACAGACATATACTGGGTAATAAGATTATGAGGGGAACTGATGATTTGTTGCTTTTAATTGGGGTAAACATACAACTCCAGTAAAGTGAACAAGCTTCACATAATGCTGTTTATAGTGTAAGATACATACTTTTACTGTACTAGTGTCATGATTGCATTAGGGCTATACCCTATTAGTGACATGACTGTGCTAGGGTTGTATTGAGTTATTGTCATGTCTGTGCTAGGGTTCTACTGTATTAATGCCATGACTGTACTAGACATGTAATGCGTTAGTGCCATGACTGTACTAGGGTTGAATTATTATAATAATGTCATGACTGTACTAGTGCTATACTGTGTAAGTGCCCTGACTGTACTCCAGCTGTAATATCTTAGTGTCATGGACTATACTAGGGCTGTATTGTATTACTGTTGTAACTGTACTGGGACTGTACTGTGTTAGTGCCATTGCTTTGCTCAGGCTATGAGATATTATTGTATGACTGTATTAGGGCTGTACTGTATAGGTGCCATGACTGTATTCGGGCTGATGTTTACTGGTACCATGATGGTACTAGTGTGGTTTTGTGTTAATTTCATAGCTGTACTAAGGATTTACTGTGTTAGTGGCATGACTGTACTAGGGACCATAATTGTATTAGGGCTATACTGTATTAGTGCTATGACTGTATTAAGGTTGTACTGTGTAAGTGACATGACTGCAATATGGTTGTATGCCATGATTGTACTAGCACTGTACTGTATTAATGCCATGACTGTACCGGTGCTGTACTGTATTAATGCCATGGCTCTACTAGTGCTGTACTGTATTAATTCCATGACTGTACTAGTGTTGTACTGTCTTAGGCTTCATACACACTATGCGATTTGGGATTCCTGTGGCAGTAACCTATGGATTTGTAAGTGGCAGTCCACATGTATTCATATATGATATAATTACCTGCAGTATCACAGTGATCTATTCCAAACAGTATGTAATTGTATCATCTGCCGCTTACAGATGTGGCCGCTGTCACCCGGTCATTAACTTGAAAGGGTATAGCGCCTGCAGCTAAATGGAACCTTTGGGACTCCAGCAGCAGGAATCCGCATAGTGTGAATGAAGTCTTAATGTCAGGACTGTACTAGTGCTGTACTGTATTGATGTCATGAGTGTACTAGCGCTGTACTTTATTGGTGCCATGACAGTATTAGGGCTGTAATGTATTACTGCCGTGTCCATATTAGAGCTGTGCTGTATTACCGCCAAGACTGTATTAGGACTGTACTGTATTACCGCCATGACTGTATTAGGGCTGTACTGTATTACCGCCATGACTGTATTAGGACTGTACTGTATTACCGCCATGACATTAACACTGTGCTGTCAACAACTGTGGTGTGGATGGACAGAAATAGAAATAAATATCCCTTGGCAGTTAAAACAGCTCCCTTTTATGCATTTCATCTGTATATTCAATATTTAGAATTTACTGTTGGCAAATAATGCGGGGACTAACAGAACCAAAATTCTGCATGTTGTCTTGTTTATGTTACCCTGGTACAGTATGCTCCAGTTGGCCAATACTTGACATGTAAGTAGGATTAGACAGTTATGGAACTGTGCTTGGATAAATAATATAGACCGAGTTCAATTCATTGATCCAAGAATGAGGCAGAAGGTCCTGATGCTCTTAGCATATACTGTACTTGGCTCATGCAGGATACAAATACTGTTGGGAAAGTAATAGCACAGACAGTTTATTAGAGAACATCCAACTTCTGTGTAACCTACATGGACAGTTTTCGACATATTCTATCCCTGTATTAAGCAGACTTATCATTGTGTGCACATTAAATATATTCATCTCCGCTTGTCAAAGAGTACTGATATTGTTTCAGCAACCCAGCTTCTTGGGGATTCTAGAGATCAAAGACATGATCTGCTTACTGAAAACTCTTATGAGATAATTTAATAACAATTAAGAGCCCGAGACAAAGAAAATGACAGCGCAGAATGTGGCTGTTAATTTCTTTTCCTAGCCGCCAAACCAGCATAAG
Source organism: Nanorana parkeri (assembly GCF_000935625.1). Classification (NCBI taxonomy): domain Eukaryota; kingdom Metazoa; phylum Chordata; class Amphibia; order Anura; family Dicroglossidae; genus Nanorana; species Nanorana parkeri. The sequence goes on along the minus strand of NW_017307074.1, from coordinate 501,318 downwards.
TAGTCAGCCAGCGTTCATAACCCTAATAAGTCACTTTACTCGATTAACAGAAATTGATTTTTTTTTTCTTCCAATATGGATCCCAGTGATTGTGATAAATGCAGCTTCTGGTGCAAGCTTTACTTTCTCACTGCCAGCTCTCATTCATTTTCAAGGCATCAGGTGAAAGGAATAGAGAAATGATGCTGTGTCATTATCTGAACGTGTTGTCAGCACTCAGACACATGTGGAATTGACTAGTTGAAGTGGATCAGCAGAGGTGCTCTTGTGAGAGCCAGACGTGTCAAATGCAAAGTCCATGTTACCCACTTTTTTTTTTCGGGTCAAAAGTTAGACTCGGCATTTGTGAATTTTTTATGCACCTGCTAAACAAGTATATACAGGAATCATTAGCGTCAGTCTGAGACCATACAACTTAGTATAATCAACTTTAGATTTCCAAAATATAAGGACCTACCTAATCTTTACGGTACATTTTTACCCAATCAGACAGACCTTTGCACTGCATAACTCTAGGTAGATCTGCTGTAAAAGAGATGGTACAATCAGATTGTGACATAAGTAGTAAACCTTAGTTTCAAGCAAGAAATGCAAAATTCTATAATAAATGAAATTACATAATCACTCCAGCCAAAACTTTTTTTTCTTATTTTGGATATGGTAGGGAATAGTTAGAACCTCAACCAGAACCTTTACTATCTGATATGATGATCATTGTGACCAGGTCAAAAAGTGAGGGGAATTCCAAAAATGCCTGCAACATAGAGGCATTCTTCCAAAGGGAATTCCTGTTCCAGTGACAATTGTCAAATATGGCATTTTCAGTCACTTGGGTTTAGAGTTATTCCTGTGCAAGAAGTGATGGTAAATCCCCCCAATGGCTGGAGTTCTGCTTTAAATATACACTAGACTCAGGAGTTAAACCTTAAAAATGCATTTAAGTGTCCTAACTATTAACAAAAATGTATCTTATTTGTATATCACTCAGCTGTAGATCCTTAAACCATCTCTGAATTGGTGCTGACACTGTCGTTCCTTCTGGAGGGTGGCTACTTTTGTTCCCCATGGTCCCTGTGTGTGTTGTAAAGTAGCCACTATTCCAAGTTCACTCCCGTGATGGACTACAATCTCATATTTTGTTTAATAATTTGTTTTGATATTGATAGTCATCTCGGTCCACATGTAGTTTCTATGACATTTATATTTAGAAAGTAAAATATTTGTAGTCACTTTCCACTTTCACTTACCATGTTTATTGATTTTATGAAATAAAAATTTGATACAGGGTAATGACACTGTGTTCACACTCTGATGCTTCCAATAAGAGAGGCCAGCAGTAGCTGCTCACTTGTTTCCTGTGTCTCTCTAAATTATACTCCATTTACTCCATATACGTAATCTAGAGACAAGGAAGGGGTTTACTTTCATTCAGCTGTGTTTCTAAAACAGATAAACATAATGTCATCATAGTATTCTTCCTATGCAATGTAGAATGAATTAGTTCATTGATTTATGTTGCATTGCAATCAAAAACTCTGCGACATGTAAGTTGTTCTCATCTGCTGGACATCACAGTGATTTACACATCTCCAATATAAAGGTATACATCCAGGACAAGAATTTATATATATTGCACATGTGTCATTGTTGCCTTGTACCACAAGCCTGACAGTTGATTCTAGTGAATGGATTTTAAATGACATTTAAGGGCTTGTTTAGGCCATGTCCGTTTTCTGCACACCATTGCACATGTATGGTGTAAACAGGGCTCATAAAAAACATGTGTCTTCTATGTACCCTGTTCATACCATACATGTGTGGTGGTGTGCAGAAAAATACAGCTCAATTTACATGGTGTGAACAAGCCCCGAGTGTACCTGCACAATGGTGACATGTTCAGGGCTACCATCAGAGATGTGTAGGTATACACTGCGTTTCTATTTCCTCACTCGCTCTTTCACAGTGACATCTTATACACCATCTAAGGTATTGCCAATATCTGGAATCTCTCTTATTTGGAAATCTTGCTACATATCCTGCATTATGGATATCCTGTGGCACACTAACTCCATGTGAGCTCATTGTGTTGTCAATACGTTGGGGGGGGATTAGTATCAGCATGTTTTGTTGTGTGTGTGTGTTTGTTTGCATGTGCTTTCATTGGCATTTTTGTGTGTGTTTTACAAAAAGATAGTACTCATTCATCCCTGTGGGAGGCATACTTGCAGGTGAGTGCGCTTAAACTGCAGCATGCAGAAGTTTAGCAAAACGTTTGGCATCAAAGTGTGAACTGTACCATTGAAAATGTTGGTATTTTATAGATTTCCCTGAGTGTATCCGGTATAGTTTTGTCATACAGGAAATTACACCAACTTGTGAATCAGTCTTTATGCAGCAGTTTGACACACAGCCATTGCTATGCAGATTGATTGCCACAATTTCTTTTTTTTTTGTTTCTAGTATTGTTGTTAAATTAATATTGTGCCTGCACTAAAATAAACAATGATCAGTTTCAAAACAGACACATTTCTTACTGAATACAAATGTTATAAGCAGGCACCCCCTGCAGAGATGCAACTGAATGTGCCATTGACAGCTTCACGCTCCCAAAAATATTTAATAGAATAAAAAAGCATTAAATAAGGATGAATGAAGCACTACAGTCAATAGATATTTTCATATTGCTGCTGAACAGATGGCATTGTTCTTTTGTTGCTAAACTCAGCCATCTGATACGTTACAGCTTTCTTCATTTTTCTTGTGCAGATAATTATGAGTAAAGGTCAATCATTGCCCTGTCAGTGCAGGGCCTAACTGCATCAGATGGCAATTGCCAGTCTGGGAATGACAGCCTTGTCAAATGTGGAAAGCTTAAATATTGCTTCATTTGCCTGGATTGGAGAGTGAGAAAAGGGTTCCAGCATTTTAGCCCTGAACAAAGATGCTGCACGTGTCTATGTGTCAAGCTGAATTTTCTTTTTTTTTCTCTATTTTCTTTTTAATAATACACTTAGCCTGGGCCTAAGTGCAGTAGCAAGCCCTTTTCATACCTCCCAACTTTGTGAGATGGGAAAGAGGGATGCATGATAGTATGTAGACAAAGGTCACACCCCGGCCACTCCTCCAGACCATGAGCATTAATGCTCAAAAAGTGATTGGTTTAACTTAAAATAGTTTTTTTCCATCAATACTTTTCCTTTATTTCGTCTTTTTGAAATAACAAATGAGATAGATAAAAAGTTTTGTGCAGTAAAACACTTTTGGGTAAATAATACTTTTTATAGATAATTTAAACAACAGGCCAAAAAAAGGGCAACTGAGGAAGAAAGAGAGAAAGAGGGATTTGTTTCCAAAAGAGGGACATTCTGCCCATATGAGGGACAGTTGGGAGCTATGTGTTTTGTATACTCGTTTGGGTATATTCAAATCCAATGTAGAGTCGTGGCTGTCTCTTATACACAAAAAACGCAATGTATCAGAGTCTCAGTACTAAGAGGTTTCCCACAACCTGCCTTAAAAGTTTCAACCAGATTAATGAAACATCGGGTGACATAGAAAATGAAGGACAGGTAGTACTTCAGGAGACAGACCTATATACCATGGCATTAATGTAAATGATGTGGCCTTTCCAACCTTAGAATAGTTGCAATATTTGCTGGATAGCATCAGTAGGTCAGTTATTAGATTAATGTGTTGTCTGTAACTGTTGTTTTAAGGTTGCATTAGTTACCTGCAAGGTTTCCTATCATTTATTTTGAGGACATTAATAAACTTCTGAAAAGTGTTAGGACTGTGATCTGTGATATTTTATGTTAAAGTGAATACATGATCAGGTTATTTCCATTTTAATGCCCAAAGTTTCACCAGTGACAAGAGAATGCCACAGATTTCTCTTTGTCTAAAGCTAGCCATATACCTTACAAGTTTTGTGTACTGCTCCGTAGTCTGAATGCGGTCCTGTCCACAATACACAGAGTAGATGGGGGAATTTCCCCTACCAGATATTTTATTTGACAGTCAGCACACACATCTGCCAGAATACCTGAACAGTGATGGATGCTGATTGGCTGTCATTACTATTCGGCTGATAACTTTCCCCCTGGCTCCTTCTGCAAAAGTGGGATGAACAATAAAACTTTGTTAAACCAGGTGGTGCTGGCAGGGCTACCCAGGGATCTAATTTCTGCTGAATTGGCCTAAATTTGGGTATACATGTATGGCCAGCATTAGTGCAAAAGTATGGCCAGCTTTAGAGGTGTGAATTTGTACCATATGTAACCTGTAGGCCCTAATACCACCTATAAATGTGCCATAAAAATTAGAAGCCAATTCTTGCAACTGCAGGGTTGGATAACAATCTAGCTGTCTATAGGGCACCGGCATGTGAGGTGAACTCGCTACTGGGCAGATTTGTTTTTTTTTCACCATCAGCCCATTGTTCCTGGATGAAACCAAGCTGCGTATCTCATTGAAAAAAGCTCCATAAACAGTGGGATCTTTTGTTAACAACACTCTATCACGTATAGCCTGTGGCCAGTTTTTTCATCTGAATGCCATAATTTCTTCCCTCATTTTGAGGTCACAAGAACATGACTCTAGCCTTCAACATACAGTATATGTAGGAATGTAAAGAAGAGCACATGTCTCTTGTCATCATTTGACATGGCACTGACATTTTGCAGCGTCCAGATTTATCACCAGTGTCAATGAAGGAAATGCAGCCACATGTACATATTTGATAGAATTCTAATTGGGTAGATGTGACCTTTCTGCATGTAATTCATAGTGGAAGAGTAGAAAGAAGCCTGAAAAATGACATCTTTGGTATAATCTATACATTTGGTTTTGTATAGAATCACGAGATAATACAGCATAAGTATGGAAGGAGACTGCTGCATTCTTGGTTAGTCTATTACATTATCCTCAATAGGGTTATCGTCTTTATTCTAGAAGTGCTCCAGGCTACACTGAGGGGTTCCTCCCCCTATTGTCTGCATATACACCAGTGAGACCTTTGATTTATTGTTTTTAATATTTTCTAGGCAGACAGTATCCAATAATACAGAAACTAATGTTTGATATTAGCTGAAGTTTATATTTGTAAGGGATGCCACTAACGCAGGGGTGAATATGCGCATTAGTAGCAGCCAAGATAATTCACATAGGTTTTTCAGGATGTTGTAAAAATGTATGTGATCATGGATAGCCTGAGCTTTGTTCAGTGGCCTATCTGCCTCTTATCTCCGAAACATATAGTTTGCTACTTATATGAGCTCTACCATCTATGGTCACCATGACCATATTCATCTAGATACCATGGATATAATACGGGTCCATAATATATGCATGGGCAGATTACAGTAGCAGTTATCACCTTTTAGCAGCACTGTATGTTTAACATGATACTATGTATTTTGGTGATAACAAACATTTAGCAGATTCAAACAGATGCTTTTCAAGTGTTTTGGAAAATCATTTAAAAATAAATGTTGTAGAATTCAGTGTTGGAATAAATTCTGCCAAAAAAACTGTTTGTAGCGGTAGTAAATAAAGCAGACCTGGTGGTAGCTAGTCAAAATTTATACCCCAAATTGGAATGTAATGGGTCCAAAGTCAGCTAGCCAATTGTTATACCCTGAAACTGAGTCTTAGCTGGCCGGCCCTATAGTTAGCTAGCCAATGGCGTCTCGCTTTTTTGAGCATGCTCTAATACTGTTAGTGAAAAGGATACCTGACTATTTTAAAATGTTTGCCTATTTCTAGTTTGGACTGATTGGTTCCTGAATTCTAAAATGGACCTTCCAACCCCTAACATGAGACAAGATCCCATTATTTGTATTTCAATCTAAGAGAAGACAAATGCAGTGCGAAGCCTAATAACTTCAACGGACCAATCCAACTGGTCAGCCAAGACAAGACAGAGTAATGAATATATTTACTGATTGGTTGCTTTGAGTTACTGTACACTGGAAAATAGTGCTTATAGACGTATTAAGTAAATCTGCAAATAATGTGCCCTGAAGGATTTTGGGAAATCGACAGATCAGCAAGTTTTTCCTCTTTTCATTTTATAATTGTGTAATTAATTCCTAATGGTCCTTTCCAGTGCTGATTTGTGTGCAGATGAATTAAAACAACCAATATGTTATGGCTCTAGGTCACACTTGAAGGATGTGACAGGTACTCAGATCTGTCTGTACATCACAGCCATGACCTGTAATGCCCTTTTCCCCCCATTAAAATACTCACTAACTGTACGGCTGTGGAACATTATTATATGCCTTTGTGACTGCTGTGCTCTCACAGGGGACTAGCTTGACACCATTAAACTAATTTAAATGAGGATTAAAGGGAGAATTGTGGTGCAGAAAGATAAAACACTGATGTATTAGCTGATCTGCCTACTCAGCACACATAAACAGGGTTTAAATGTTGTAAATACACCAGATTGGGCTATGATGAAGAAAGAAAAACTGTTAAGACAGTGGAGTGTGAATATATTATAGTACAGCTGTGGCTAACATATATACATATATACACATATACATGCCAGATAATATTTAAAGAAATATTTATGAAAGGGGCAGATAGCAAAATAATAACATACATAGAAATGATTGAAGAATATTATTATATCCTACTGTAAATGCTGTTGATGAGATATCATATATATATATATCATGTATCATATACAAATGAACTATGTGATCCAGTAGATCCAGTAGGCAGTATAACTTATAACTAGCATAAGTTAATTTACCATGCTGTATAATCCCTCAATCTTGTTGATACTGACTGTGCGATATCAGACTCTTATACCATATGGCCAGAATATTTTCATCATCTGATTTGAGCCTACTCTTTAAGGGCATTCTCAATGGGCAGTTGGGGGAGGTTAGCAATGAAATTAGAGAAGTCATGCCCTAGTAACAAAGTGAAACCAGTTTCATAGCAGCAGGCAGAGGAGAGTTTTTACATGCTAACTAAACTCATCTGACCTCTATCCGACTGTGAGCAAGTTTTTAAGGAACCAAACCATGGTTCTTAATTAGGGCAGATCTATAACAGCACACACCATTTCAGACAAAATGCAGCCATATTTTTGCCCAAAACGCTATGTTTTATTATGGATCCATGGTTGCATGATAAATGGAATAATCCTGACATGGAGACCTATGCGCCTGGATTGTTAAAATGTAGCCACTTGGTTCCATTGCAAGACCTTATGTCGGAGCGAAAATAATAGGCATCAAAGGATATAGCAAACTTTTTTTGCTCAAAAGCCTTCTGTAAACTATGACCACCACTACTTAAAATGTCTAAATCTACTACGTTTGGGTGAAACATACCTCACATGACACCTGAATTGTATATTTTTCTACAGTCCTTTCTTTAAGGTGCGTGGCTCCATTCATGGCACAAGTATTGAAATGATCTGAAACACACACAAGGAAAGTCTACGGATGATATTTGTTTGTACTATTGGGATTATTAAGTGAATGGGTTGTATACAGCTGATTTAGACACTGGCAGTTCTCCAAACATTGGATGAATGAGGATTAATAACTCACACAAGCAACTGATGCCATATAAAGTGTGTGGACAAAACAGAATCTCACTCACTGATTTCATGAGAATGGCTTTATATTTATAAATTCATTTAATGCTTGCCTATATTGTTTGTTTCCCGATAATTAAAGGGCATTATTATACCATCACAATGCATTCATTTCTTAGATTAGCTCTGTATAAGTACATAAACAACTGAAGCCTGAAGTAATTAAATCCATTTTCTTTAAAGGGACATCATACTTTTAACAAAAAGACAGGCCAATTTCCTGCTTCCCTAACTGTTAGGATTTGGTAGTATCTGGTTATATAGATCTACAGCATTCTGGGAACTGCACCATAATTTCAGCAAGTCAAAGTATTCTTTTAAAGACTCACTCAACTCAAAAGTGATATGTTAGATCTAGCCTGATGAGTCAGCTCTTGACTTTTCATATCACTTGGGGACTTCAATACTGAGATCTCCTTGACATCATTCCTAATTTGGTTCATCTGGGAGTGTTTGGTGTTTTCACCCACCTTTGCATGATCTGGCACTTCCTGTTGCATTTCTATCATATAAAACAGATACATTCAGCAGGGCCAGTGGGAGCCCCCAGAATGGGCACAGTAAGTGTGCAGACTCAAGAATTCAGGAATCTAATACTTAAAGGAGAACTATGGGGTCAGTGTTTTTCCCCATAGTTCTCCTTAGGGTAACGGGAGGACACAAACTAGCGTCCTCCCGTTACCCTAAGCTCAGTATACCGCGAGCTACAGCTCGCGGTATACTGAGACGCCGCGGCCGGAGCGGATCCCGGAATCGACGTTGAGATCTGCCCAGCTGCGTGAGTGACAGCTGGCTCTGCCTATCTAGAGGCAGAGCCAGCTGTACCCGCCCCCTCCCCCGTCCGTTCCGCCAGTCAGCGCTGGCAGATCGGAGCAGGGAGAGGGGAATCCAGCCCCTCCCCCTGTCACGGCAGAGAGCCGTGACAGGATCGAGAGGTGAGTGAACCCGGTATGTGTTCGCTCACCTCCCGATCTACTGAGCCGACCTGTGACAGTCTCATTGTCACAGGTCGGCTAGAACTATGAGGTGAGTGGAAATCACTCATCTCATAGTTCTCCTTTAATAGAGCTCTGCGAAAAATCAGTTTTGGGTGGACTGGTCTTTTAATATACCCTCTATTGGTTGTTGTGCAACATATTGATGATAAATGATTTACAGATTTTTAGGTTCTCCCATCATTTACTATCTGTATGACAGAGCAGTTGGCACTCTTTCTAAAATGGCTGCCTACAGAAAACCAGTTACAGGATAAGGCTAGTTTAAAATGGACAGCAGTCTGAGAATGGCAGGTGGTAAAATATTTGTCCATCCTGGAAAGTGATGGAGCCTTATGTGGCAAAAGATTGGCCCCACTCCACAAAAATGTTCAGAGTGGACTATAACAATGTAATCATTTACATTTTTTGATAAATATGATACAAATGACCCTTTAGAAAGCTTTATGACAAAGTAATGTACTAAATTAGTTCTCGGAAAACACTGGCTTAGCTGTTAGTTTGTCTGCCTCCACAACATTTGGTCAACTGGTTTACTATAATACTATTTCAAAATTGCAATTGGCTTTTATAGCTACACTATATTTCAAAGAAGAATCTTTCGATTTTTGTATCAACTGTTAAAATATCAAATAGGGTTTGGCATTTTTTTTCCTACAGCAGCCATCAAACTCCCAAAACCTGGCTTTGTATTTTTAATCTGCTGGTTTGGAACCATTTTGGATACATTAAAACACGCACATAAATAATAGTAGGCTTCTTTGAAGTTTTCATTGTCGCAAGCTGTTAATAGCTCATGCTGTTGTCTCAGTAGAGACTGTAATATATGATTAGAGGCATGTGTCTTTACTTGATAAGTAATTAAAAAGGAGAGAAAGATGAGATCCAGCCTCCCACCAGACGCTTCTCAAGCTGCTTGCCCCACTGTTTTAACATGTCGGGTGAAAAGGACATTGTTCCCCCCATACTACTTAACTCCCATGCTGCTGGCCTCCTTAGGAGCAAGGCATAAAAGAGCTACCTCATGACCTTCTGCATTGTTCTGCCTTGTAGTCTTCTATCTGTGGTGTGCCATAATCAGCTCTGTACATATGTACCTCCTCCTTGCTTGGGGTTTGGCAGTCCCGTGTTCATCACACCTGTTTGCTTATGCATGAGCTTGTGTGAATGTTGGAATTGGAATACTCGCTTAGGGAGAGGATTAGACTTGACACTGTCAAAGACCTTCTGATTATCATACACTGAACACAGGCTAGACTAGAGGAAAGATAATATTGGATAGCAATATCGGTTAGGCTACAAGTATCTCAAATGCAGTGAATAAAAAAAAAACAAACAACCAAATAAAACAAGCAACGTCAATCTGTGAATTGAAAATGAATCTGCATAAAGCATTCAAGTTTGTTTTCAGAATATGAATGAATTATCTATCACTTTGGGGAATTGCCCCCTCTAACTGACAGAAGAGTGAGTTAAGCACGCATGGTAGGGGACCAACAATGTTGTGGAAATCCAAAAATAGTGCAGAGAGTGGGCTGTGAGAGGCTCACAAGGTCAGGTAGGTATTGAATAGTACTCAGTCTTCCAGTTAAAAAAAGGAACACTGTTGTAGGTGGGACCAGGTTCATAAATTATAGGTTTAGGTATAGCTAAAGGTATAGATTCAGCTCCCCACCTCTTAACCGTATGCTCATGTCCCCAACCCATTATGTAAGACTCTGTTCCCCACCCCACAATGTTAGGTTTAACTCCCAATCCATACATTTAAACCTAGATCCTGAGCTAGACCTATGTGTATGACCCTAGACTCAGCTCCCCACCTCATGACTCGAAACGTAGCTCCCCACTCAAAGGCACTAGACTCAATCTACCAGGTCTGGCTCAGAGCAAATATGGCTACACCAATGGCAATAGAACATTTCAAATGATACAATAAACAAGGTTAATACAATAATAGGCATTGAGAGGATTGTTTACTTTAGATGTCCTAGTTTGGTTTTTTTATGCTTACATTTTTATTTTTGTTTTATGATTTTGCTATTATTGAAATAAAAAAGAGCAAATGAAAAATAAGAGAAACAAAATCAATGTTACCAAAGTTTTCATACTAATTCATGCATGAGGAAGGATGGAACATGTTGCTGCTTGAGCTGTCAGTCCTCGGGCAACTTTATCAAATGAGCAGTTGTGAAATTTGCAGTGCTTGTATCGTGACCTGCTTAGGAGGTACAGCAATGGCAGGTTGCTCTGATTTTACTGTCAATGCTGAAAAAGGTGATATACTGACTTCTTGGAAGTTCATCCTTTGAGTGAACTGTGTAAACTAAATTCAATTGCAATTCTTGTAAGTTGGAGGATCTCTAGTAAGTATATTTGTCTCTAAACTGACCATAAAATGCAATGCCTATGAGGATTAAGAAAACAGTAACGTTCTGGAAACAAATTCAGTTTCTGAGGTTCTCAAAGCTCTCAAAGTCCTACACATGTGGAAGAATTCAACAAAATGAAGGGTGTGTCTGGATCAGTATAAAAAAAGTTCTGTTCCTATAAACCAGTCGGAAAAATGCTTTTCTGAGCTTCAATTCAGCAGCCAGGATGCTGAAGTCGTGCAGGTAAGCATAGGCACAGAATGATTCTAATTGCTTTTCAATATTAAATCAGTACTTCCACAGGAAACAGGTTATTCACTAATATACAGATCTAGTAATAATACTGTAATGAGGTAACTTAGCTGAATATTAGAGTTGTCCATTTCTGTGATATCATGCTGAACATTGTAAACAGCCTTTGGGTCATCCTGCCCTCTTTGATACATTGCTTCCCCACCCACTGCGAGAGAGGACCACCAGAAAAAACACATCCATCTAAGCAGGGCCTTACTCTTTGTGACAGCACTACTAGTGCTTGGACCAACATTACTCAGGTAGGAATTCTAATGCTACTTCTTTCATTTACAACAGGGTTTCTAAAAATTTGGTCTGTGGACCGCAGCCAGCTAGCTTTTTTGCTTTCCTTTTCTGAAAGATGCACTGTTACTGGTAGCCATGGGTGGCAGGCAGGTAGAGTGTTTGTTGCTACAGCTTCCAAAATGGAGTATAAACACCCATTGGTGTTTAACTTTAATATGAATAGCCAGCATGATATAGTAATCACAGACAAAGCTCTTGGCTAACATCAGAAGAATTCAGTGACTTCCTGGTGCCATCTTAGGAAAGTGGCAACAAGGTGTCATGTCAGTAAGAGTGATTAGGGAAGAGATAGCAACACCACCTTTAGGTGATGATTTTTACGGTGTAGAAATACAAGCATAAAGGATAATTTTATCCGCTGCTTCTCTGACAGTTTACAGTGAGTGGTGGACCTAGTACTTTTGGAACCTCTGATTTAGAGGTGATTTTTTATGTAGGTAAGAACGTGATAACACATTTTATTGGGTTGCTGTAAAAAAAAATATTATGTACCTGCTAGTAACCTTTGTGAATAAATTACATGCATTTAGTTCTTTTGAGGGCTACTTATAAATCACATTTCCATTTATTATCATTTTTACTTCTCAATCATTATCACGCTGACCATACAACTTGGCATATTCTCTTATTAAAATCAGACATTTCTCATTTTGAGGGATAAAACATATCCCTATCGAAAAATCTGTGCAATGTCATCTACATACTAACGAAAAAACCAATACCGGCGCCTCTGGTTGCAAGATGGGCTGGTTGTGAAGTTGGCTTAAACACTCAAAAGGCAGCTCTCACTGGTCAAAAAGACCATCGATCTAGGAAACAAGGGACAAGACAGAGCACCTCCATAGTGTTAAAGTGTAACCCTGAAACGCATAAACCTTTAGAACTCAAGGGGGCAGAGGACGCTGATGTGCTGTACTCCTTCAGACTTCCGTTGCTAGAGATTTTATACTTCGTCATCTACATACTGACCAAAGGAAAGAAAAAGTATAGCCATTAAATTTAGAAACTTGTTTGTGCAGAACGGGTAACAGTATGAAAGTTATCCTTTCCCTGGGTTGCAGAGGCAACAGACCATTTGCCTTTACTTTTTTTGTAAATGCTTTTTTTTTTTAATGCCATACTGAAGAATAATCATATTAGTTCCCGTAAACCAAGGCTGTGTAATCTTAACACAGAAGACACACTACAGTAACAGTTAATAATAACATGCGTAATAAAAAAAAAAAGTCTGGAAAAATTATTGCAGCATTTGCACTTGTTCTAATAATATGCTTTTTCTTACACTCTCAGCACTTTACTTGCAGCTGTGATATAAGCAGTTTCCTTTGGGGATTATCTTGATGTCAATTAGTCACAGAAGGTGCTAAGAGTGATATGGCCCTGCAGCTCCCTGGAGTAAGTACACACAAACAAATTTGTCATATTCACAGTCCCCTTTATGAATGGGAAGACCAAGAATGCACCTGTTTCTTGGTAAGGCAAATGTAAAACAATATCCTGGGATGCAATATATATCTCAGAGTATGCATTTTAAAGAGTGATTCCTTGTGCATAGTCAAACTTGAGTACAGTTTGCATAATAAGGATACAATGCATGGTCATGTGACTAGATTATACAAAAACGTAGGTTAACGTAGAACTTCAACACTTGAAAACGACCTTTACTGTATTAATTTATCCATATGATAGATTTTAGTCTAAGAATACATGTTTTCTGTGTTCTTTTTTTCTTATAGTTTTTCTTATAGTTAGGCCTTTTCTCTTCTGTGTGGTGGATTCCCAGTCCCTTGCTATGTAATTTACTTAAGATCCTTGTTTCCTGATTGCATGCACTGCTGCATGATAGAAAGTTACTGATTTGCCTCCTTCCTCAGTTTCTCCATTTCCACACTGGTGACCAGGGCCGGCTTTACACTCTCTGCTGCCCCAAGGCCAGGTTCCTCAATGTGCCCCCCTACCCACCAACCCCCCAATGGAGAATGGCAGACCTGCAGGCTGCATACAAGTGATCTTGGCGACATCACCGAGATCACTTGTACAAAACAATTGGAGGCTTCCCCGCTGTACATTTAGCTCTACTTGCCCAAAGCAGGGCTAAATGTAGAAAACAATTACCCACCCGGTACCCGAAAATGCATGTCCCAGGCATCGGAAGTTAGGAATTACACACCCCTGCTGCCCCTCTACTCCCTGCTGCCCCAAAGTCAGGCCTTGGTTGGCCTTGTGGGAGATCCGGCCCTGCTGGTGACGATTTATTAAACCAATGCAAAATGTTCACATTGCAAAGTGAAGTTGTCCATTGTCACTTTGAATACATGCTTTCAAATAAAGTTTTGCTTTTTAAATTGATTTTTCCTTGCACATGTTTGAAGTTAACATACTGTAGCTTCAGAGTCAGATCATCCATAAGGCAACCTAGGCAGAAGCCTACTATGAATGTTAGGGGGGCTCAGCAACAACCTTAATGCTCTTGTGACAAACCAGGAGAATAGTGCAATTGGTCAAACCTGTCACTTCAAAAGGGAAAATGCACTTTTAGACAGTTAGTGTCTCATTGGGCAGGCCATGCCAGTGAAGACAATGAAGGGGATTTATCAAAACAAAACTGGAGCAGACAAAAACTGGAGCAGCCGTACATGGCAACCAATCAGCTTCTCTCTTTTATTTTCAAATCTTAACTGAACAAACTGAAGAGAGAAGCTGTTTGGTTGCAGTACACAGCTGTTCCAGTTTTGATAAATTTCCCCCAATCTGGGGGGTCCTCTCTGTGCCTATTGATTGAAGGGATAGGCAGGTCAAAACTGCTACCTTGCTACAGTGCTATTCTGCTGTATCAATATCTAAAGCTTCACTGTGTGAACTAAACTAAGGCTAGGTTCACAATATCATCTCCTCTCTTTTAGCATTTATATAATGTGTTTATCCACCATTTAGTTAAGCATTGTGGTGTATTGCTGTACGCTTTTGATGTGTTAATATGCATTTTCATGCATCATGTCTTTTTGGGTGGGCCATTGAGGATTCATTTCCTGCAGTGACATCATTGTTGTGGACCCTGGAAAGATCTACTTCCTTGAGGAATATATCTACATTTGCATCTCTTTTTGCAACTTCTGAAGCAACTGCCAATGCCTTTATTCAACATGAGGAGGAGAGGTAACATAACAGGCGCAGATACTAGATTTATCCAGTGATTGCACATAGAGAGCGGAAAGTGCAGTCTTGGAGGCATACCTCAGAGAACATGCTAATAAATTCTTATAATACACCCACATGTCTATAAAAAGGTGATTTCAGATGATCATACTATCAAAAATCTATACTGTCACCTTATACTTGTACAACTTGTTACCTATACATATGTTTTCATGCATTGCCATAGACCTCTATGGGCTTTAAAGCACATGAAAATGCACAGAAAAACAGACATGCTTCACTTTTCAAAATGCAATGCAGCAAGTAGGTGTGAACAGGCTCATTTGTTTTAATGACTTCCTATGACATATCCGTTATTTTGCGTTCTGACATGCTCACTAAGAACAAAAAAAATTGGTGGGCAACTTATAGTTAAACACATGCTCCAAAACTCCTGTTTGGTTCTAGTTAGTACAGTCCTAGCTGGGCACTCCCTATCTCTTACTCTATAGCTGAGTTTAGTTTCACTTTCCAAGCAGTTACAAAACTTGGGACAGTCATTGCCTTGGAACACTTCAAAATACTAGAAAAACATTCATTGTACTGCACTCATCTAAAGTAAAACTACATTGGACTTCTGTGTCCTATTAAAGAGTTAAAGCGCAAATGAAGCCAAAACTTTTTTTTTTTGTTTTTGTTTCGGATAGAGTGTAAAGGGATTAGAAAACCTGTCAGATTGTTATTGCTATTTGTGTCCCCATTATGGAGGTCCACCCTCTCTATTTGTCCTGGTGACCATTGTCACAGAAAGTTAAAGTCAAATGAAATCCCAAATTTTGGCTGGTCGACAAAACATGAATGGATGGGAATGACTCTGCTAACCGCCAGGGATTTCTCTTACTTTGGAGGGAGTTCCTCTCATTTAATGTTGTGGCTTTTGCACAGTTAGTGAAGCTAAATCTCCCCAATGTAACACAAAGTGCAGAAAAAGCTGACAGGAGTTATAACTCCACTATCCAAAACAAAAAAAAAAGGTTTTGACTTAATTTCTACTTTAAGCTGCACACACTTGGTCTAGGAAGTACTGTATGTCATTAAATATATCAGCATTTGAAACAGAAGAGAAAATAGCATTTTAAAGGCTGTAGAGATTAGCAACATTTGTGCTCAGTCATAATATACAGTATTAGTCTAAGGAACATAATCTGGATCTGGTCGAATTTTGTTTGGTCAGACAGTAGTATTTAATATAGATTAGTCGTGCTGCCTATAGGGATTAGGCACCCTGTGCATATTAAGCTTTTTTGGGAATTGGGACACGTGTTGAGAATACACAGAAAGACTCCTTTATAAACCGCAACATGCAAAGACAATATATATATATATATATCAAGAGCCCAGTAGTGAGCGCAGGAGCATATATTCCCCTTGGTCAAGGCTGTCCCATATGTCTTCTTTAAAGATTTAACTCCATTTGCTGAAATCACTCAGTCATTCCTCTTGCCCAGATCACATTTTCACCTCCTGATATTTGTGTTTACCTCCTTCCGCGGAAAGCTGAAGGATTGTTATTAGAGTGGAGCAGTTTATTGACCCGATAAAATTTTACTTTACTCGATTATATTGAATTTTGTTTCCTTTTAATGCTGTCATTTGGGCAATTCAAGGCAATCTAAGCTACTGCCCAATTAGCCTATCTTTCAAATAATACGAAAGTCAATATTCAGTGCATTTTAAAGGGAAACTAACACTGTAAAACATCCAGGATTTTCTAACAAGACAGCACAAGAGCAGCAAAGATGTACAAAGAGCCGAAACCCCCAGCAACCAATTTCTGCTACTAAAATCGAATCAGTAAAAGGTAAATTGTGATTGGTTACCGCTTTGTGCTGATTGCTCCTTCATGTATACTCAATTATAGTTTTAGTGAAAAATATTGATTATGCCAAAGATACTTGTGTAATAAAAGGTGTAAGTTACTAGGACAAAAGCCATGTGACAGGGGAGCACTATTTTGCCACCCAAAGCAAATTTATTGGTTTATACTCCAACAGGATCATGCTGCTGCGTTTCTTCCAGGCTTTCTGCAGTCTGAATTGGGTGAGATGGTAAAGCTGCTCATACACATTAGATTGTTGTCAGAGTTGCAGACCCAATGATTTTTTTTTAAATAACAGGACCAACATAAACATGCATCAGATGTCTAAGCATGCAAGTTTATGTTAGAGAAGGCAGGTGTTTTAATTGGCCAGCCATGTTCAGTGTTGACTTACCTTAGGAGAAAAAAAATAGCAATTAGTCATTAAATATTCAAGGCATCCAAAGGCTGCTTCCCACTTGCTTGCAGTTCTTGGCCTAGAGTAATGCAATCCACAAACATGAGGTCCATAGCTTGGGTATCATCTAAAATCTGCTGGTACCTTAAGATGATAGCGTTAGTTCTAGTTACCCATGCACAGGGCCAATAACTGCCAGAATGGGTTGCTATAGATCGAATTTACCAGCAACCATTTTATCAATATGATTGGCTAATAATTACCCTGCCTGTTCATTATCTGCTCTGATACTGATCTGATGGGATTGAAAGTATGGTTACATGGTAACCACATCTGTGCAGATCCAGTGTCACTGTCCTTAGTCTGACTTGGATACCAAATATACAAATATCTAAATCATATGGTAATATAAGTGTATGGCCAAAGCGTCCACACATTGAGCCTCCCCTACTAGTGTGAGATGGGCCTGGCTGTCTGACTAAGCTTGGCCAGCTCTGACTATAGGGCAAATCTTACATTTTTATATAGCCCGATTCTCCTAATGCATGGGAGTGTAAATATAATTTTCTCTTCCTCCTTTTTTTCTCTCATCCTCCTTTTTTCTTGTTTTTGATATTTTCTAGCTTTTTACGATTTACAACAATCTTCTTTATTCCATACAATCTTTTCAAACCAACTTGTGACAGTAAAGCCAGCTGAAATATTTATCTGGCAGGCAAACTAAAACAGTTTGGTTGAAAGATGACAGAAAACACTCTTTTTGTCCAAGCAGTGTTTAATAGCAACCCTCTTTCTATATGTTAAAAAAATAAATACCTACTATTGAGAATGATAATGATAATGGTCTTTGAAAATGAAGAATTTAACTAAAGCACTCTAAGGTCCCCTGCTGGGCTCAGGCAAGCTGAAATTAATTCAAGGCGACAGATAAAAATTTTAACCAGCCCGAGTGGAGATGACGGATGTGACAGCTCTCAGTTAAACTGTCTTTTAGTGGAAAATGTATGTGTATTAGTCAAGTGATGTGACATAACTGGTCTGGGCAAAAGATAGAATGAACCAGTACCAATTTGCATCAAGAACAAAAGAATATTATCTCCCAAGAATCGTTAAAAGGGGGGATTAGCAATTAGGAGTTCCAAAAATGCAAATATAAAAAAAGATCATTCAATTAACAATACACAGAATAAAAAAAAAATTTGAAAATACTAAAGAAAATGATATCACATATATTCTCTAAAAAATAAATGGTTAAAAGATTTTTAAAAACCTTCAATTATTTCATTGCAATTTGTGGAATATATTGCAAATATTTTTTGCAATTTGTGGAATATATTTTTCCTTTTTTTAAAATAAATATTATGATATAATATTAAGATAAATATTAAAGCAGACCACAAGGCAGACAATTGAGATGTGATGAAAACCATAATATTTACACAGTGTTCTTTCAAAATATAACACAACATACACAATGAGGACGCTTCTCGCTCTTTGTTTGTAAAGCAATTGCAGCTGTAAAGGTTAGTTGATCTATTTAAATGTATTCTTCAGCTGAATTGACTTGACTTGACCCGACTTGATTTAAAGTAGATTTAGGGAAGGATCAGTCAAGCCTGCAGTTTATTGCAAAATGGCGTGGCAGATACATTACAAAATGTGTGATTATTGAGGCCCGGATATTGCTTAGAAGTCAGGACTTCTGAAATCTTAGACAGTAAGTGAGTTTACCATGAAGCAGTCATTTTTAATATGCCTTAGGAACAGATGCTACCAAGTCACAGTTGCTCCCAGCTAGAGCTGCTGAAGTAATTGAGTTTCAGTATTATTCTGCTTATTTTTACCCTTTATAATCAAATTGTATTATCATAATTCTGTTATTTCAATGCATCTCTCACTGTGCACCTCAATAACGTTCAAGGCCACATCTGGATTGCATTATCAGGTTTTCAATGGGAAACACAATGAATGAGTGATTAGTGTATTCAAGATACAAATTGGATCACAATGAACACCATCACTTGTGTGCTTTTGTTTGCACTACAGACGGCAGACCTCCGGTACGGAGCTTGCATTGCTATTTTTAGTCTAATAAAATGAGAAAGAAACATGATAGATACTTGCTGTGTAGTTATAGACTTAAGGTGCCCATAAACAGCACTAGAAATAATTAAAAGGCTGCTTTCGACTGCAGCAAGTCATGGAAGGGTTAATGAAAGACTAATAACGAACACAGATTGCCACTCATTACCTTTTCTCTCCAGAAGTGGAAATAATAATGTGTGCCATATCAGTTTATTGGCTCTGTTAGGCACTCTTGGCTTTGGCTCCCCATTGATTTTTTAGAATTGGTCACCTGGTTTCTAAAGGTTCGACAGATGATCACACTGTGTATGGAATATGCACAATAGTAGAGAAGAACCACAAACAAAAGACTGATCAGTGGGTGAGATTTTTTTAAATCTGAAAGCCTTTTGTCTGCTAAGTTACTGCAAGAGTGACACACTTTGTAAATATTCATAAAGAGGCACACTTGTGGATGGGAAGATCTTGTAGGTGACTGCAAAAGCTGCCAGTCCTTGAAGTGATTGTTCACTGCTATAATCTTCACTTCAGTATTACTGTAGGTGCACAGTTAAGCATCATTCCTTTTCCATTTGGAAACACTTCTGAAGAGATTGTCCTGCATGGTGGAAAATAACTTTGACTGCAATGTCAGGAGTGGTTTGTCTACATCCTGCACTCTAACACTGTAACATATGATGTTCTAGTAACGTGTATTGCTAATATTGCTTTGCTTATGGATAGCCTAAGATATGAAATCTTGAGTTTCGAGGTGGTCTTTTGCTTGTTAGATGAGTAAAGGTTGGGGTCAGTTAGGTATATTGTCCTATGTGGGATGCTAGGCTCACTGGTGCAGTAGAAAAATGGGATCTGGAATTTGCCTGGTTGCTGAATTGGAGAAGGTGTTATGGGCATGTCATCAACATCATGAGTTATACAGAGCTCTTTAGAAAGACTTGAGTGGGCGCCTTGGGCTTTCCTATGCAAGAAAATAATATTGTGGCCAAACACACAATACATATGCACTTGATTGCCAAAAATTAACACAGGCTTTGTTATCAGCTGGTGTTGACCTTGCACACACCAACGTGCCTTTGAAAAAACATATCTAAACCCAAAACAAAAATGTTAGGAACTTCAGTAAAAAAAATTGTTAACCCTTGCAGTGGGGCTACCACTGCACTGCAAGCGTTAACTGCTCGTTTTTGTCTAGGTTCAAAAAAAGTTATACTCACCCGATGCTCCAAGCCGGCTTATTCTTAGACCGGTTCTTACAACCTCTCTCCTCCTCCTCTGCAGTGGTCTAAGGTCATGTTAATCATCACATTCTATACACAGTGTATAGAGATGTGGGGTAGCTCATAAACATTCCAATGCTGCAGCCGAGGAGAAGACAGGTTGGAGGGAGCATTGTGACATCTGGCCGGCTCAGAGTTTTGGAGTATATGTTTGTTATTTTTGACCTCGGGCAAAAACAAGCACTTAACCCTTGCAGTGCATGGGTAACCCCACTGCAGGGATTAAGTAAATGTATTCCTCGAGTTCTTGTTGAAGTTGCATTTTTTTATTTTTTACATATTTACCTGGTAATCCCATAAATAAAACACTTTCTGTCCTAAGGTCATTAGGTGGCTGTATCTGTGGAAGGAGCCATGACTGTCACCCAGACTGAACTCCAAACATGTCTTCCTCTCTAGTTTACTGAGAACAAATATAAGATTGTTTTGCTTTCTAATCAGCTCACAGGAAGTAACAACAACACAACATTCATAGCAAGGTCAACAGGTATTTTCTGTACTTGCTGAACATTTTTTAAAAATGAAAGAAAAATGCAGACACCACATCAAAGGACAAGTATGCAGCAGCATCTTTTTTTTTTTTTTGGTTTAGATACCCCTTACAATTCCAGCAGTCATTCATTCATTTTTTGGTTGAAAAAAAATACCATAACCCCTGAATGGCACAATAGTTTATCTGAATAAAAGGGAAGTTATTCAGTTAGCTAAGATCAGCTTACTTTATTTCGGTGAGGGCAAGCACAACATATCTCATGTAATGCCTTTGAAGTTCCCTGATAACACTGTCTTTGATATTGCAGACTCACCCGATCCAGTTAAATTTGATTCACTTAATGTGCATGTCCTGTTTTACTTACATCTCTCAGAAAATATGCAGTATGTCATTCTTGTGGAACAAAATTGTTCCATATACCTTGAAGCTATAGCAAATGTCTACATCGTTAGCCACCCATGGTGTTTTTAAATCTTGCATTTTTTTTACAGCAAATCTAAGGTAAATTTGTGTTGTTTCAGGTGACTGTGCTGTCCGCAAGGAGCTCTGGATTTTGCTTAGAGGAATAAAAAAAAACAAAAAACTATTGTCTGAGAGTTTGTAAGGTTGCTTAAGGTCGATCAGACTCAAAAGTATATACCGTCATAAAGGATATATCATTTAAGTATACAAATGTATTAGGGCTGCGGAAATTAACGATTAATCCCTCGATTAATCGTTAAATTTTTTGATCGATCAAAATTCTTTTGATCGGTACTCACCTCTCCGCCAGCTTCCGGGTCTTCCGAGAGTTCCGTCGGAGATCCGGTGACGTCACCGGACTCCTCCCCCTTCCCCAAGTGGCTCCATCGGCTAATGAAGGGAAGGGGAAGGAGTCCGGTGACGTTGATGTCCGTTGTCACCTGACTCCTCCTTCCCTTCGTTAGCCGAGGAGTTCCGCCTGTTCAAGGGCCCGCAGCTCCTTCATGAAAATCCCCCACCGCTCTGCCACCCGTAGCAGTAGAATGTTCGGGCAGCTGTGCGGGGAGAGGAGGCTGTGTTGGTCGGAGAGGACCTTATGGCCACCGAGATGAAGCAGCTGCTGCAGGAGTCAGGTAAGGCTGGGTGAAGGCTAGATGGGGAAGGGGGGGTTTAAACTGGTGGGGGGCGCGAGGGGGGGGTTTAAACTGGGGGTATTCTAATTTACATTATAATGTATTGCTTAGACTTGTAGTCCTGTATAGCTGGTGGTGTTCTGCATTGATGCATAATGATTATACAGCAATGCTGAATACCACCAACTATGCAGGACTGCAAGTCCCAGCAATATATTATATTAAGTAGGGATGCACCTGTGCCAATACTGGGCATTTTCACAAGCACTCGTACTCGTGAAAATGACCCAATACTAAATGCAGATACCGGCACTGGCGAAAGTACAAGGGCTGCATCAGTCGCATTTGCAACCGGGCCCTGGTGTTCCGCCAGTTTGGGGGGCCCAGAGAGACCAGAACACTGACATTGATTTGCCATGTGTTCCGAAGATAACACTGCGGCCGGGGGGCGTACCTGCGTTGCCATTGACTTTAATGCAACAACACACCCCCTCCCGCCCCAGAATGCAGTGAAGCAGCCAGGATGCGATCCAGTGCGTTCCAGCACGAATCGGGCCGGAACGCACTGGAACTGGTGTGAACTAGCCCTGAAAGTCATAACATACATAGAGGGGAATTTATCAAAACTGGAGCAGACAGAATCTGGAGCAGGTTCACTGTTTGAAAGTATATTTGTACAGAAATACTGCAATAATACTGAAATAATCCCTAGTGATTTTTTTTGGGGGGGTGCTGGAATCCCACCCAGTGATGTCACTGGTTGCCTGGAGCTGGGTGAGGTGCCGCCCAGAGCGTCCCAGGTTGTTAAGAGCTGGGTGGGCAGATGAGTACACATCTCCTCTGTCGGCTCTTAGCAACCTGGGACACTCGGGTCTTAACATTGTGCAGCCTGCCACCCCCCTACTTGACCAAAAGACATGCTGCCTGAGGCAATAGCTGAACACTAGAAACCCTGCAAATAGTATGCCTATAGGCACCAAGATATTTTTGTGTAGAATATTCACTAGCTGTTAAACGTCCTCAAATGTAAGCCAGCTTATTGAAATGGGGCCTTTAAAGTGAACCTGTGCTGTTCTCACACACACTAAAGCAACAGGTTCACTTTAACCTAAAAATCATAAAAGAAGGCAAAACTGCACAAACCACCACAGTGCAATATTAGTACATTTATTGGTACATTAAAGTTCATTTACAAACACTAAGAGGGTTATTCACTAAGCTGCCGAAGGCAACCGAGTGAAAAATCAAGCTGAAGTGAACTGAACCGAACAGCATTCGGCTATTCACTTTGGCTCTGTATGGCTGATTTCAGCCATAAATGGGCTAAAATCAGCCCTACATCGGCTGACTTCAGCTAGCTTCGGCTCAACATGTTCAGGTGAGCCAAAGTGCAGAAGCCGTTTGACTCAGCGGATCCAACATCTGGATCGGCGGAGCCGAAGCTCCAGAAGCGCACTCGCTGCCGTTTGCCCCTATTCTCATAGGGGCCGAACGGCAGTGAGTGAATTGCCGAATGCCACCAAGCGGCATTCGGCTATTGTACTCACTACCTCCGAGGTACCGAGCAGAATATTAAAAATGTAAACAAATGATAAAAAAATTGAAAAAATTTATTTAAAAAATATATTAAAAAAATGAAAATAAAAACAAATGTTGAAAAAGTCATTAAAAAAAAGAAGCAGAGTACCCCAATCCATACCAGATCCTTTAGGTCTGGTAGGAATGTTAGGAGGGACCCCTATTTAAAAAAAATGCATGAGGTTTCCCCCCAAAAGTCATACCAGGCCCTAAAGGTCTGGTAGGAATTTTAAGGGGAAAAAAACGTGGGGTTCCCCCTAAAATTCCTAACCAGACCCTTGATCTGAGCTGAGCAAAGGCTTGGCAGGGCAGGAAAGGGGGGAGATGATAGAATCCCCCCCCTCCCTGTCATACCAGGCCACATGCACTTGGCACTGGGAGGGTGAGTTGAAAAGAAAAAAAAAACATGTTTTTGAAAAGTCTTTTATAAAAAAAAGATGGATCCTCCAGGGGAATACAGTTTCAATCACAACGTCCAGCGTTGCCCACAACACCAACGGCGCGTCGTAAAAAAAAACCTGCCGCTCACTGGCCCAACAGCACGTGACTCAATGTAAGCTCAGCCCAACTGTTTTGCCCAACACTTGTCTTCCCGCAGGTCCCGGCCAAATCAAAACAACTGGTCGGAGCCGGCTGTGACATCACGGCTGGCTCCACCCAGGTGTTGTCATTTAATGACAGCCCAGTGCCCTCAAATAACCTAAGACACTGGTCTATCATTGAATGGTGACAAAAACTGGAGGGGAGCAAGCCGGCCCTGCCCAGTTGTTTGCAGGGAGACCGGTCAGATCCACGAGCCGTTCTCCCCGCTTCGGCTGTGACTAGCCCATACAGCAGGCCTTCGGTTCGACTGAACCGAAGGGCTCTGGCGGCCGAAGTGAGCCGAAGGATCAGCCAAAGCTACGACTAGATCCTTCGGCTCCTTAGCGAATAACCTTCTTAGTATATAAGGTGCATTAGGGGCTTGCAGAATGAAGAGCTGAATGGCTGGACTATAGCTTTTGCATTCAATTATTCACCATGGTGGGTTAACAGAGGACTTGTTTGGTTTTTACTGCTACAGTCTCTGACTTTACCTGCTTCAGCCTTACAGGTATATGGATGTGTTGGGGAGACTACATCTTCTTTATGAACCAGCACTTTATGCCCTAAATAGATACAGGTTTGCATTAAATATTTATGTTTAAAGGGTATGTTTAACCAGATGTTATAAACTGTAAAGTTTTAGCTCAGCTCAAGCATCAAGATCTGAAAGAAGCTGAAAAAGTTGCCTAAAATAGACACTCTTGGAACTAACATTGAAAAAAAACTCGTCCTTCGGTTCAGTCAGTGTTGTTCCTTCTGGTAAACTGCATCTGTTTACTACATATGCAGACTTATCAAGTATAGCAGTTCGGGAATGATAATTGCAAATTGCAGAAATCCAGTAATAAATGGTAACCAGACTGGCATTGTTGTTAAATTAAGATTAAGGTCTGATTGGTTACTGTTAGATGTTGTTTGCTTCACAGCATTGGACTGCCCTGTTGGATATGTACAGTGGATGTGACGATGTGATGTTGTCTGGAACTCTTAGGGGTCTATTTATGTAGCAGAGAATTTGACTTTCACAAACATTCTTTGGGGGAGAACTATCCAGGTCCATGTGTAGGAGTGATTGATTCATCACTAGCGAATGTTTGTGAAAGTCACATTATCTGCTTTATAAATAGCCCCCATAATAAACTGATAGGTCACATAGGTGCGAACAATGACTCAGGACCTATAAAATGTATGCCCCTTGTAAATTTATATCCTTTAATACTGGTTCAGCTGACAAGATGGCTGCTGCATTGTTCTTTGAGATAAGCCCACTAATATCTATTTCTGTAGCACATTGATTTATTTTTGCCATGGAAATACATTTTATTGTTACTGCCGATTTATCCACACGACATCAGCTTGATAAAGCTCTTTCATTGGCACAAAAAGCAATTGTAAGAATAAGTATATCGATGGATGCAGTTGTCATATCATTACGGTCAAATTTTAGATGGATTTTTCGTTATGTTTAGATGAATGTCCTGCATTTCCTATATCAATATCATTTGCAGAAAAAAATGGCTAGTTGTAAGGTTGTAATTTGCAGAATCAATCAACATAAATTACACATGATCTCTGATGAAAGCCATTATGTAAAAAGGTTAAATATAATCTTAGGTTAATTTATACTAATGTCATTACATTTGCATGAAAATAGTATTAGAAATACACATCATGTGATTGTAAGGCATTCACCATCCTACAGACCTTGAGTCAATGGTGAATACTGTGTCTTTTTTAAAGGCAGCTGAGGGGTTTGCAAACAACATAATGCCAATATTTTAATTTTGATTTTGTGCAACAAACAGTTTCTACTAATTGACATTTGGATATGATTATTTAAAGTGTATGCAAACTCTACACCTTATTCCGCTTGTTTGGTCCTTTTGGCCTGTTAAATATACTATTAAAAGCATATAGGTATATCTGTTTGATAAGTGCAAAAAATACCTGTTGCTCCGCCATCCCCTCAGAAATCTTTTTCAGATTAAAGCATTCCATTTTCTCCGCCTGTGATGGACTACAATCTCAATACAAATTAGTAAACCAAATGTGAGATCTTAGTCCATCACAGGAGTGAGCTTGGAGAGGTGGCTACGTTACAGCACACACAGGTACCATGGGGGGAAAAGTAGCCACCCTCCAGAAGGAAGGACAGTGTCAGCACCAATTCAGAGACTATTTGAGGATCTACAGCTGAGTGATACGCAAATAAAATACAGTTTTGTTAATATTTAAGGCACTCAAAGGCATTTTTAAGGTTTAACTCCTGAGTTAAGAGTTAAGCTGGGAAGGAAGGAAGAGGGCAGGGGGAAGGTTGGGGCAAGAGTGAGAGAAAGATAAAAAGGGGCCACTACACAGAGGCATCTGCATTGTGTGAAACATATTCTGCGATCTGGGAAAAATGCATCCAATAAAACCATGTTTGCATGCAGCTCTCTGATTTGCCACAAAAGTCTCCATTTGTCTCATTCACCTATTGTAGTTCCAGTTTATAAATTGTTTGCCTTGAAAACGTGGTTTAATTAAAAATATGATTAATACAGCAGCAAATGGTAAAGCAATAGGAGATGACTTACACTGTAAAAGTGACCTTTGCAGTAAGTTCATATCGCCTTAATAAGTGGTTAGTTAACTGGCAGCTGTTGGGTCTAAGCATTTCACGTTCATTGTGAGCTAATACACCGTCAGAAACAATTATTGACTGATGTTAAGTAATGGTGGTTTGTGTAGACTTTTAATGTAAACTGATACAGTCAATTATAGTAAGTCTATATCAACCTCCTAATTTGTGCCTTTTTTTACCCTGAGTGAGATTTCTTCCTAATTTGGAGATCTCATCATGTAGTGGTCTGTATTAAATGGTTCCCGGCTGATCTGAAGGACACATATCCACAGTTTTCCACAATATGTAAAAACATGTAGATCAGAATTAAAGGGCTTTCCGGGGCCGCCATATTATTATTCTCTTTTTTTTGTATTAGTTTAAGTACTATTATATGCATGTAGGGGAGTTTATAAACATTTACATGTATTTACTTATGTTAACGTGTATTTATAACATGCATTTTAAAACAATCTGAACAAAAATACAGTTTTATTTACAAGACATGTAATCATTTCAGAAACATAACTGGACCCATGTGTGAAGTGATTGTATGAAGAATGGTTTCTAGTTCCCACCTAGTAACAAGTCAGCTCCTCCCCTTCCTGCTGCTAGGGCAAGAAGTGATTGGCTGCTAGAAAGAAAAGTCAGATACCTCACATCATTCACACATGAATAGTTTCCTTCTGCACATTCAAACCTGTTAGAAAAATTAAAGGGTAAGTCCACTTCCCCAAGTGATTTTGGGAAAAAGGAATTAGCCTCTCCAATCTGGCCCACTCTCAACCCCCCGCTATACTTACCTTCTGGCAAACATTCTTCCCCCTCTACTGGTATGGGTGTGCTATCCATACACCCTACTGCAGTGTAGCAGCCCTGAGCTATGGATTTTGATTTAAGCTTGCAAATGAGGAGCACTCATTGGTCAGTGTGGTCAGAAGCCCTTCTCATTGATCAGCGCGGTCAAGTAACCACGCAGACCAATTAGTGTTTGCTTTTTGTGAGCGAAATTCAAAATCCATAGCACAGGGCTGCGCTTCATAGTAGTACATGGTATGGACACTACACCTATACCGGCAGGGAAGGGAAGGAGGGTACGCCGAAAGCTAAGTATGGTGAGGGGGAGGGTGAGGGGGGCAGATTGAATGTGGTAATTACATTTTCACAAATTTACTTGGGAAAGTGGACTTATCCTTAACTGCCTCCGTTTTTTTTTCAAAATTTTCAGTAATTTTTCCTAATTATAATAAAAAATAAAACCCCCAGTGGTGATTAAATACCACCAAAATAAAGCTCTATCTGTCCCCAAAAAATGGTGTAAAATTCATTTCAGTACAGCGTTGCATGACGGAATAAACGTCAGTCAAAGTATCGCAGCGCTGAATACTGAAAAATGGCCTGGCCAGGAAGGGGGTCTAAACACCTGGTCTTGAAGTGGTTAAAGGATGTATTTTTTACATCAGTTTTTATGCATTTTTTTAGATTTGAATAGAGTAAAGGAGGGTATAACCCCTGTCAGCTTATGTGTGTGTTCCATTGGAGAGGTTTCCCTTCACTAACTGTCCCATAGCCACAAACGAATTGGAAGTTTTGGCTTTAGTTGCACTTTATGTGTCTTTATAATACATTAACACATTTTAAATCAGTTAATGTGCATTTTAAGGTGTTTACCTCAGTCAACATTTCTCACAATGCAATCATACCAAAATGCATGTACTTGTTTCCATGTGCAGATAAAAAGTGCCAAATTTTCTGGGAGAAAATACAGGCCTGTGATCTCTAGTAATACTATTGGCAACAGATTCCATTTTTACCTAGCAGGCCGATAAAATGCAGGCCTGGGGGAAGCGCTATGTGCATTGCAGGTAAATGGGTTGCTTTTAGAGGAATGATGTAACCATTTAGGGTGCACCATTTCCCACCATTACACTTATTGTAGTACACCACACATTCACCTATACAGGGACAAATGCACATCGATGGAACCTGTAGGTGCACAATCCTTCGCACACAAAGGAGCTTCCTGCTGCTAACATCATAACAATATTTTTTTGGTTTACTGGTGCCAGATTGACTTAGAATATTGTAAAATTGTGCAAATAAGCTTATCTAGGGTGACTGTATTGCTACTGGTGATGGGGGAAATATGCATGACTGATAGCTATAAAGAGATAGGTAAATGAAGCAAGCTTTCAGGTGCATTCAGCTTGCATCTAAGCTCAGTTTATGATGCCTCTGAGTTCCATCTGAGTTCCTTAATATGTGCAGTTGACCTCATTCTGACCTGCCTCAGAAAGTTAGGTATGCAGAATGGAGGTATTAATGAGGTCAGATAACTCTGTCTCTATAATCTGTACCTCTTATGGTTTGCCACACAGGTCTGCAAAATACGTGTATTCATTTGCTACAAGTGATTATGCATAAAGGGATGTTACAGTCTGCTCCCCAACTTACTGAGTGCTTTGCATACTATAACATAAAGCAAAATATGCAATCACACTGTACTTGTGGCAATGAGACAAATGATTGTTTTTATTTTCTAACTGGAAAATTAAACTTTACTTTTCACCATCCATGTACCTTTGCAGCGTCTTCCTCCCCAAGTGTCTGAATGATGCATCTGTAGGTTTTTGTAATAATTCACTGTCATTGATGAAATAATATAGTTGGAAACGTCGAGCCTGGTGCAGGGTAATTGCAGCGCCTAATGAAATGTCTTCAATAATATATTTTAACAATCTGACTCTGTCACAAAAATTGTGCAACTTGCTCTATTTTTTATAACTAATTTAATATCCGCATTCGGTAATGCAAGTTAGAGGAGGATGCGGTGAGCTTTAAATGCTGATCTGTGTATTCTCTCTTCACAACACTAATTTCTGCTAGCAGGTTATGTGCTATGTCGGAGACAGTGAATATGTAAAAAATGACATTAAACCATCTTTTATGACTGAATGGTTACATGGCTCCACAAATAGGTAAGGAGAGAGACTCTGGTGGTTTGGATGAGGCTGGTAATTACATGTCTTCTCCTAGAGGCTTCATGGAATGTGCCTCTCATAGAGACTTGGTGAATGAAGCGTGACTGCCGGGGGCACATTAGTCCCAAAGGTTCAGACTTGTTTGTTTAGGTTTTTGCAGGAAAACACATTACCGCTATTATATTTATGGGCCTCCAAAATGGGTTTTTCTATCAACTATACATCACGTAGTTACTTTGCATTGAGTTTGGCATAATTTCGAGATGCTTCGTTGGACAGAGCATATTCTATGTATTCCATTACTTTTCATGTATGAAAGCAGAATCGCTTTGTAAGCCCCGAGATGTAGTTCATTAACGCAAAGTCATTTTTCTGTTCAATCATAAAGGTTTTTTTTTTTTTGTTTTGTTTTTTTAGTCTACACCCTATTGTTTTATATATTTTGCATTAAAGTGGACATTGCACTAAACATCAAGTTCCACTCATTAGAGATCAGCCCTTCCCCCTCCCTTTAAAAAAAATCTCTCTATAATAGTAGTGCAAGAACGTACCTGTGGAAAAAAGTTGGAATTAATGCTTAACCACCTTCTTCCACACTGCAGTGGGTGATCATACCTTCCTTCCAAAAAGATTCCTGGAGAGCGATGAGTATTCCAAATTTCTGAGTTGACCCTTCAGCCCAGTATAGAAGTCTCTCCTCATAAGCTTTGTTATCCTCATCATTCCCAGGATCTCACCTGATCTAATGCGCAGAATGTGCTATCTAGTACAAGGCCCACATTGAAGACTAATACACCACCAAACAGAAATTCCAGGCTCCTTTTAAGGAAAATTGCAGACTGGCACAACGTTTAGTCTTACATATGCAAAGGCATGTATTGCTTGTGCAGGAATAGATGTAGCCAGGTGCAAAATAACAAGCCACAGGCTTGTGAATTAGCAGTGAGAATACTGATAGCCATGTCACCTGCAATATCTTTTCATCCCTCTGTAGCGCAAGCAGGCACAGCCTACATGAGAGTGACAACTTCGCACTTGATTTCAGGAACAGGGCAAAATCATTGCTGTGCCCTCACGGGAAGATGCATTAGGAGGACTTAACTGGCAGGTTTAACAAATATGTGTGGTACTTTGCAGGAAACTAAGAAAAAAAGTGTAAGGGCAGATGCATTTATAATTAAGTTTTTTTTTTTTAACAGGAACCCAGATTTCTACTTTACATTCTTCACTGTGTGCACGATGATGAGGTACAGGAGCCTCAAAAAACAGTTATTTTCTTTGTCTTTTATTTTTCAGAAGACGTTCTTGTCTTTTCTAAGTTTGAATTGAGGTTATCTTATTTGGTCTGTTTAGATGTGAATAGCACATAGTAAAGTTCTGTAAGGTAAAGCTAAGTGGTCTCTCCAATAGGATTCTGCGTTCTTTTGCTTTCTAGCCTCAAGCTGACACTTATGGACATGGATGAGTAATCTCTCCTGAATGTTTTATTTTTTTTCTCTCTTAGAAAAATCAAGAAACCTTTGAGTCAAAGCATACAGCCTCCTGTGAGCTTTGTGGATTAAAGCAATACACCCACTGATAAGCTATATTGGGAAATACCTACAGTCGATAAATTGATTCTTTGAGACACATGTCCAGTTTGATTATTCAGGCAGTTAATTTAAAACAAATCTGGCATGTGTACTCCTCGGAATAGAGCAAGGCCTGCATTTTTCCAGGCTGCGGGTAGATTCACTCATTCCGCCCATCCTGCTATCTAGTGACCCATGTTTAACATGTACAAACCCTCTTCCCATCACTACAAACTGATGCACTGCTATGGCATATAAAGTATCTACTGTACATTGTAGAAGCTGGTTTGTGTCGTGTGTAGAAACAGAAAGGGGGGAAGGTTGGTTTCGTAACAGTTCAAACATTCTTATCTAGATATAATGGGATAATATTCTATGTAACGATAATATACGTTAGTCATATTCACGGTACCTGAAGAAGTTGCTTGAATAAGCAACACCCCATCTTCAACATCACAGAGCAAGCCCAGTTGCATATAACTACTAATAGCTATACTATAAATCTGATATATGAGAACATTCAAAGACATAACATAATTAGGCTTTCTTTAAAGGGTCAGTCAACAGAAAAGTGACATTTTAGATAAATGATGAACCTGGGAGGCAGAGTTAGATGCTGGTTTCTTATTTGTCTCCCTATTTTAGCAGGGAGATCTTCCTGCTATAATTTCTGTCTTTTCGTCTTAGGAGCTTCAAGTACAATTCTCTACTTCTGCATGTTCCAGCAACTCCTGTTACACTTTCTATCATTGAAAACAAATAAAACATTAACAGGGAAAGTTTCAATCCATTGGACCCAACAGGTGTGCAGAACCAGGAACCGTATTACAGATATTTCACCAATAGCATTCCCAAGAGATATAACAAACTGTTGGGTAGTCTTCAGTAGCTTCCACACAATAACATATCTGTTGTGGTTCTCTTGATAACACCTAACGCTTAATTGGCTTTAACTTCCAGTCCTGATATGGTAACATTCCAACAGGAACTGGCTGCCATTAAATAGAATGGGACAAGGCTCGAACAAAACATCTCTCCTTGCACCTCAACTTAGAAACTTCTAAAGCCAACATTCATACTTTTTTTATGCTTCTGTACTGATCATTAATATCGCCATTTCAACCATCTTTACTTTGCTTTTTAGAAATCTTTACCATTTATACTAAGGTCACCTAAATGCACTTGTGTGTGTTTTTCTTTTTTGGTACCTATACAGCTATCTGGATTATTGCCAATCCAACTTTATATCTTCACATTGTTTATAAGCAAGAACTATCCTAAAAAGAAGCATAGATTTGGCAATAATACAAATGAATTCACCATGCCATGCATGTGAAACATCTTCAGATGTTCTTTTTTTGTTCTTTTCTAAGAATACTTTAAAGTTGCCTTTGATAGTTTTTTTTACATGTGGTACCCAGATACATGTGTTACAATGCCTCACGAAATTTAGCAGATGCTGTATCTGAGGCATACTTCCACAATCCAAGCCCTCACATTCCTTTCAGCAGACCATATTTTAATCGTCCTTGTCGGGCATTTCAGCTGTGTTATTCAACAGACTTTGTGAGGAAAAAAAAGTGTCTTTAAGTGGATGCCCCATTAAAAATCAAACATCCATGCATATTAGATGCATGCAGCACTTTCTGAAGGGTTCCCACAGGTCACAATATATCGTAAATTAGCAAGTCCAGGACAAGGTTTTTTCAAAATCATTGAAGCTCTAACCTATGGACGAAGTGCAAGTACAAGAACCAATATTGTCTCATAATGCCTGCAGCCATTAATTTTAAAAATGCCATACATTACAAAAATCCATAATCAATTAAAAGAGGTCAGTAACCTGGGAGAAATTTCCATCTTAATTCACTCCACGTTCATTTTTATTGAAGTTTTTTTTTATTCTTGCAAATTGTAACCTTAAAATATCAAAGGTTTTGCCACTTGTGAAGCAAGATTCACTTATACCATAAATACTAAAACCATGCTATGTTCCGGGAAAATGAACACAATTTTCCCGTGGTTTAGTGGACAATGTAAGGTCTTTTTACTTCGATGGGTGTAGCCAAAGATGAAATGTGTTATTCATGTTTGATGCTGATACCCGTTAATAAAGAGAATCTATTAACTTGGGTCACATGCCTTATTTTGAAAACGTTGGCTGATAACATTCATAATTCACAACGTTTTCAAGTATAAAAAAAATGTCAGTGTTAGAGTGTTAGCAGTATGTCAATTATAAGGGGATTGATTGCTATGGGCGACAGAAACACTCTCCATTAGAACGGTTTCCATACATGTGGCCTATGGTAAAAATAGAGCTAGATACAAGGTATAACTCCACATATAAAAGCTGGACTGTTTTCAAGCAAAAGCCAAAAGCTGGCTACCTAGACCTAACAAGTTTGAAATCACCCACAGTAGCTGCTACTAAAAATACAATGGCAATATGTTTTTAAAAACAAGACTGGCAAAAAGTGATTGTGCTTCCCTAAGAAATCAGATTATAAAGTTGGCCATATACCTTGCAATCTGATTGTAAACTCTTTTTATGTACCAACAACTGTAGACCACAGTTGTTGGTAGATCTAGAACAACAAATGAGAACCTACCTGAGTGGATTTTAAAGTGAATCGATTATTTAGGTAAGGACTAAGGCCCAAGGGAGATTGAACAAAGGTTTACAATGAGATTATAATGTATGTGCCCATCCTGAGTTAAGGATCGAAAGCAAATATTTAGTTGGCTGCTCTGGACAACGCCTCTGTTTTTCTATAGAGTGAGTTGGAGATAGTTCTGCCCTAGGGCCTTCCACTTCTGCTCTACCACTCTTGATGCAATGTTAAATGATTATTACTTCACACATTACAATTACAATACTCAGCTGCATGCAGCATGTTGCCTGCTTTATTGTAATAACCGCCAGCTAAATGTAAATCATACAAAGTGAAAGCATTGCAAAACAAACAAGATTACATTATGTTAAGTGAACTGCAGGAAGTCCTGTGACTGATCACACTTTTTAGATGGTGGGGTCTGGTGCTGTCCTTACTCTGGTGCCCTAGTCACTGGCCTATGTGTGCTTTATATTATCCTTAGCCCTGCACTTTTGCTTTCCTCCAGGTTTTAGAAAATATT
Source organism: Nanorana parkeri (assembly GCF_000935625.1). Taxonomy (NCBI): domain Eukaryota; kingdom Metazoa; phylum Chordata; class Amphibia; order Anura; family Dicroglossidae; genus Nanorana; species Nanorana parkeri. The sequence continues at coordinate 466,921 of NW_017307074.1, read as the reverse complement.
TCCTTTTAGGTTGACTTCCCACAAATGGTGTGCTGTGAGGCAAATTACTTGCCAGAAATTAATTCCCTTCTCCCCACTCACTGCAACACTGCTGTCACAGACTGCCTTGATTGACAGGCAGATTAAAAGCAAGAGATGGGGAATACCTTTTCTCCCTCTCCTGTAAGCACACCGCTCACAATTTCAGTCACTGCTCTCAGAAAGGAGATTTGGATCACATTGTAATTCCTGCAATGCTGCCAATGACAGGGTCTAGAGAGGCCAGTAGAGCAATGCTATGGAATAGGACATAGTGTATTTCTGCATCTGATGATGAGCCACCATGGTCCTGTTGAGCAGAAACACTACCATGCCTCATGAGTATATTGCTTTAAAACCACATAGAGTGAGACTACCAAAAATGAGTGTCATGTGTGGGAACTCTGATGGTGTAGCTTCATTGTGTCCCAGGTTTGCATTGTGCAATGTTGGTTGATGTGCCTGAGGCTTATGGCGTAAACCATACCTGGGAAATGACTGACATAGCTATATCTTAGAGTGTGGGTTTATGCCTACATTCTCTGTGTCAGTTCTCCTGACCTCTGAGGTAATATATTCAATGTATATTCATTAATATATTATTATTTTCATTTAAACTGTATATTGCGCCAACAGTTTATGCAGCGCAAAACAAGGAAGACACTACAGTTACAATACAAATCAAGACAAGATGGTAAGGAGGGCTCTGTCCGTGAGAGTTACAATCTAAAAGATTGTAATACATATGGATATTCATTTTCCACAGCATCACAGCTTCTTGAAATTATTAACATTCTAGGCATAATTCTTTGCTACGTAATGCTTGGCTAGAATTGCCCTTTGTAGCAAACTTGAAAGGATACGAAATTTAGGAATAGTACCTTATATACAGTTAGGGTTGCAACGTTGGTAGTTACTTTATGAAGTACTGCTAACACCCCTTTTAAACTGAAAACCTGTGCACACTATAGGGACTGTCAACCAGTTGCAGTCCGCCCGTTGCAAAAAAACGGACGGACGGCACAGTCGCATTGGCGGGTTGTTGTCTCCAGACGGCATTTTTTTTCTGTGCGCACGGGCAGAAAAAACCCGTCCAATGTAAAGAGCGGCTCTATAGCCTGCCAATCGTGTATATGTGCTGGCTGCGTGACCCCCCTCGAGTGCTGCCACCGCTGCCACCCCCCCTCCTGACCCCTCACCTTCAATCCCGGGATCCGCTGCCCCATCTGCCCGGGACCGGCTTGGGAGGGTGTCAGGAGGTAGATGGGAGGGAGCTCAGCATCTTCCTCCTTGCTGACTTCCCTCCGTGCTGTGAATGCAGAAGTGATGTGTATTACATCACTTCCACATTCACCTGTCAGTCATCTGGCTGCTATAGCCAGAAGCCAGAGAGAAGAAGCTGATGAAGCAGATCTCTGCTTCATCAGCTTCTTTTGGGGTCCCCAGGTGACATTAGGGGTCTTATTTTTGAGGTTTCGTGCATGGACGCAATTTTAAGGCTTGACATGTTTGGTGTCTTTTTACCTGACGTGACCCCGTCTCGCATATTTTACCAAAAAAATGGGTAATAATAGATATTTTATCATTTAATATAGGGGGAACAGTTTTTGTTTTTTTTTATTCGGTAATTTTTCCTTAATATAGTAAAAACTAAAAACTGCAGTGGTGATTAAATACCACTAAAAGAAAGCTCTATGTGTCCCTAAATAATGGTATACAATTCAGTTCAGTACAGCGTTGCATGACGGAATAAATGTCAGCACTGAATACTAAAAAATGGCCTGGATGGGAAGGGGGTGTAACACCGCGGACTTCAACTGATTAAAGAGAAGAGACTGTTAAAAGGAATCTTCACTTTGTAAATGTATGTTGACTTTGACACGTAAGGGTTAGTAAATACAGTGAACCTCTACTCATGTTATATACCCAACAATATGCAAGGGAAAATTAAAAGAAACATTCTAAAACACAACTGGTTTATTGAAATAAACAGAACGTCACCTTATTTACTTAGCTCAGTTTGCAAAGTGAATAATCTCTATTCCTATTGTAAATCAACCTTAGTGTATATGGATTCTTCCAAGTGTAAAAACTGGTTGAAAAGGAGAATTAGTAAGTGTTGCCCATAGGACTGAATTCTTTATTTATGACAGTTATTTATATAATGCTTATAAATCTGTGCACTGCTTTATATACTGTACACCAGTCCTTCCCTTAAGGAGCTTTAAATGTAAGGTCTTTATCTCATACACACACATACTAGGGCCCCTTTAGAAAAGAGCGACTTAATCCACCAGCATGTCTATGGAGTGTTTAGGGAAACTGGAGTACATGGAGGAAACCCACACAAGCACAAGTAGACCATGCAAACCCCATGCAAGTAGTGTCCTGGCAGAGAGTCACACTGAGTGCTGCAGAGCAGAAGCACTAACCACTGAGCCTCTGTGCTGACCCCGTAACATTGTTTTCTGTTTTAGGCTATATAATAATCATTGGCTGCGGTAAGGAATACCTTGAGTTTTCTTGTTTTCAGTTGCTACGCTCAAGTCGTCTCTGGACTGTACCACCTATGTCCTATTCCATACCATACTAAAGCAGTCAGAGCACTGCAGACACTTCATTAAAATTGAATTGTATAATGACTGTCCTTTTAATTTTAGCCATGTGTGTGGGTAAGGTCTGTTTAGACAAAGCTACACTTGACTAACGTTAATGCACTGCTTCAGCCATCAGATGTTCCCTGAAAATTAAATTCAGATGTTGGCAACTATGCAACGTAAGAAAAGACAGGATGAACCAACATGTTAAATGCTTTCAGATCATCACATGGAATTCTAAGTTAAAACAAATCTGAGCATTAAACGGATTAAATGACAAAACAGCTTTATTTTACCATGTCATATGCTCTGCCTTTCATGTCCACATGTTGTCACCATGCATTCAGTAGCATCAGAAATACAACGGATTGTCCCTGATATTTATAATTTTAATATAGGCAGTTATGGATTTCTTTGTAATTTGTGAATTCATCGGCTACTTTTTATTAACTCCTTCACAGCTGGGGTTATTCTATCATGTGCTATTTTTAGTAAAATGTTCTTAACTCATTATCCTGCAATAATCAGAATGTTTGTCCTATATTTTTTAGTTTTAAATTGACTTAATCATGACCTCTGTGATGTTTTTATTGGTGCCTGCAGGGGCACACACATGAATAAAAATCTGACATTGGCTCTAACTTTTTTCCAAAGGCTCGGTTTTTGCCTTTTTTGTCACCATTGGCAAGGTATTGCATGTATCCCATTGCACTCCCGACTGTAGAATCCCAATATAATATGTGGTGGATACTGCAGTTACAAGCAGTTGGTGCAGTGTTAATGAATCCCTTCATCAGGCAAACAATGTGATGATCACATTGTTTGCCTGATGAACGGACCCTATGCGGCCATGAAACATTGTTTGATTTATGATAATGTGAATGTGCCTCAATAAAAAGACGTATCGGTATCAGAATTGGAGTGCTGGTGACTTCTCTTTTTTTTAGTAACCATTGGTAAGGTATTCCTTACTTCCTGTTTTGGTAACCACACTGGACTGAAGGGAAATATCCTCAATGGGGCCATAGACAGCTGTTTACTTGACAGCATTTCAAACCTTTTCTTTAGACTGGAGTGGGGCTTTAAAGGAAATATGTATGGAGGGGATATGTAAGCTGTCAATTACTGTGTATGACTTCAGTAGTTTGAGTCATTGACCTGAAAGGAATATGCAGCTTCTTGAGGCAGAGGAAAGCCCAAACTCCTGACCTGAATACTACATAATGATCAGTGCCTTAGAGAGTCATAAATCTAATAGCTCAACTTGACAGCCAAACAACTAGCTTTTCAGAAGAACAGGTTAGTAATGGTAGCATGCATACTTCTTTAAATTCAGGTTTCCTTCAACAGTTTGCACTGAACGTATATCTAAAGCCAGTGTGTTCTATTCAGTTTTGGATAGAGTAGAGGAAAGTTAAAACACCTATCAGTGTTTTTTTTTTCTCATGCCCCATGTCCCTTTGGGGAGATTTTCCATCACTTTTTGTTAGTAGAAACAACAGGAAGTGGAAGAAAATTTTACCAAATTGAGAACAATCTTCTCTTTGATAGTTGTCAGTTGACAACTATCAAAGTTGGGACATTTTACATCTTTTTCTGTTTGGGTGACAACAAGCTTTAGCTTTTCACTCCCTTTTAATGCTGGTGACAGTGGTGTAAATAGAGAGGGTAAATCTGCTAAATAGGTACAGCAATTAAAACTGACAGGTTCTAACCCTTCCCTACTCTATCCATAACTATGTTCTGGCTTTACATACACTTTTATAATAAGGTCATCTTAATGAAATAACGTCCTTGGTGAACAGAGAAACATGAATAGGAGGCCTTTTTTTCTGCAAGCACAGTGTAGCGATTCTGGACTTAAAAGTGTTTTTAACATTTGCCTGACGTTCCCATTTAAGACTTTGTTGGCAATTGCCAATTACAATGTGTTTGGAATGAATCAGTTATTATGAACAGAGGTTAATGTTCGGTTACTAAATTATTACGAATTTTGGTAGCTGGTCTGTCAGGTACTTAACTACGTATTTATACCTCTTTGCAAATAAATTTAATATTTGTCCTGACTATGCTGTAAATACTATTTGGTACAATGGGACATGTTTAAATGCATTAACTTTCTAATTCTGTGTTAAACATTAACACAGCCAAATCTATGCTTGTAAATGAGGGTTCTGTCTTCATCCAGACAAGACAAGTGGAAATTTGAAATTCAAATGAGAAAATGTAATGAACTTAATGCACAGTCTGGAAAAGATGTAGTAATGTGCCAATTTGGTTCTCGTAAGGCTTATTCCAAACATTCCCATTAAGGTATTGATTGTGTCCATTTAGAGGGCTGAATGGAAAGAAGAACATTGTAATGGTTTGCACATGACACCATTAAAGGGACCCGCCCAAAACAAAGACAAACAAGCACCGTCGCTGAGTTTTGGTCGCCTTGAAAATTGCAGCCAAAGTTTTAAAAATTGGCTCTGATGCTTTTTTTGATATATTAGCTGCATATTTTACAATTCTTTTGTATATTGATTTAAAATAAGTGCATTTCTTTTATATTTCCTTTTCTTTCAACAATCCATCTATAAGGCTATTAAATAGATGCTCTCGTTTCAGACACAGAGGGGGTGATTTACTAACCTAAACACACGCACCAGGTGCGTGTGATTTTCACACAGCAAAACGTATTTATCAACCAAAAAGTCTCTAAAAGCATATTTCCACTAATGCCATATATGGAAAAATCATGCACATGATGCATATATAATGCTGCTTCACAGTTTAGACAGAAATGGTTAGCTCATGCATTTACATTCCTGCATTCATCAACGCAAGCAACACAACATAGAGCTAATTTACACAACATCACCTTGCAATTTATGCTTGGCTTTGCACAACACACCTGCTGGGTGTGTACACACTACAAAGGTGTTTAGATTCCACCCATAGATCATGCTGGGAGGGAACACACTACAGAGGTTTATACATGTTCGTGGTGTGTTTATAAGGTTAGTAAATCAACCCCAGAGACTTCTACCCCTCCACCACCCACTCTTTTGATTTAAATGAAAAAAATGCAATCAGTTAAATTTTACTTGGACATTACAGCCAGCTTTTAAATCCCAACTCCACTCTCCTACCCCTACCCTTGAAGAACCCCCATTCTATTATTGTTTTTTTGTTGTTAAAGCCTTACCTCTTTCTGGCTTCTTCATGTGAAGGTTGAGGGTTCTTTTCACCTCTTCTTTGACATTGGGCATTCCTTGGTTATTCAGAGAGCTTTGCTGACTTAATTACCTCAGCACTATTCTCTGCATAATTGTATATGACTGTAGAGTTCTATAGTGACACCTCCATGGGGTGGGCCTTTGACAGTCTGCACTTACTGTATATATAGGTGGTTGAATGGCGGTGAGGATGAGTTTGCAGAAGACAGTGCTGGAGAGCAGATGAGTATTGCAGCGAAAGCTGCTTATTTTATTTTCATGACTACTGTGTAACTATTAACCACTTGCGGACCGGGGTGTTTACACCCCCTTCCTGTCCAGACCATTTTTCAGTATTCAGCGCTGCGGTACTTTGTCTGACGTTTATTCCGTCATGCAACGCTGTACTGAAATTAATTTTATACAATTTTTGGGGGTCAGATAGAGCCTTCTTTTGGTGGTATTTAATCACCACTGGGGTTTTTGTGTTTTACAATATAACAAAAAAACATTTATTTTTACCCAATTTTTTGTCAAGCCGTAAAATTGCGCGCGCCCGCAAAATGTTGTCAAGCTTTAAAATTGTGCACAGCTGCGAAATCGCAAAAAACATCTTAGCCAAAATTGGTCATAGGCGATGCTTTAAAAGATTTTACCTCTCATCAGTTTAGTGTTATTAGTTAATGATGGCCCGAGAATTATTGCTCTCATTGCGACATTTGCAGCATAATTGGAGCAATCGTCGTTTTTGCGTGTAGGCGCATCTAATGCATTTTTGCGCATCTATGTGGGGGTGGGGGACTTTGAAAACATTTTTGTGGGTTTTTTTTTGTTTTGTGTGTGTACATTTTTATTTTTGTTTTGTGAGCAATTTTTTAAAAACTTTTTTTATACTTAACTTTATTGTTATCACATAGGGTGCTATGAAGTCCCCTATGTGATAACAAATTACAGTTACAGGTCCCCTTTATGGAGATATCAGAGGTCTCTAAGACCCCTAATGTCACCTAGGGACCACCAGAAAAGCTGATGAAGCACAGATCTGTGACAGAGGAATGCGGAAGTGATGTAATATACATAATTTCCTGCATTCAGAGACTGGGAGGAGAGCAGAAGGAGATTGGGTACTGATCTCCCTCTGTTTTCAGTGCACAGAGCCACATCCCCCGGACCAGAGGTAAGGAGGGGGGCGCACCCTCACTTGCATCATACAAGCGATCGGGCGTCTTTACAGACGCCAGACCGATTGTATGTAAACGGCCATCGCAAGTTATAGTCTATATCAGGTGTGAGCTTAGAGTGGTGGCTATTTTACAACACACACAGGGACCATGGGGAACAAAGTAGCCACCCTCCTGAAGGAAAGACAGTGTCAGCACCAATTCAGAGATTATTTGAGGGTCTACAGCTGAGTGATGCACAAACAAGCTACATTTTTGTTATTGGTTAAGGTATTGAATGTATTTTTAAGATTTAACTCCTGAGTATAGTGTCATTTTAAAGTATCTTCCAATCAGCAGCAAGTCAGCATGGGGCAATGAAGAGGTTATTTTTCTTTGAAAGTTGAAAACCCCCCTCATAGAAAATTGGAAATACTATTTAGCAGCAGCATAATCTTTATAAGAGAGATAGCTCTTACATGTCATCACATCTATCACACATACAAAACAAAATGGGTTTTATTCTTCTTTTAAGGATAGTGGCTAGAGGCATACAAATCACTTATTTACTCCCCAGTTGCTGACTGCGCACCCTGGATTTATGGTTTACATTATACATACAGCCTTATATGATAGAGTTTTTTATTCTGAAGCTGTTTCAAGCGAATTGGCCATCATCAACAAAGTGTATGTTGTAAAAGAAATAAGGTCTAGGAAGCAATAAGTGATTACTGAAAATTATAGCAGAGGCTTCATTAAACGATTTGTCAGTTCAGCCAGTATAACTGTCTAAAATACTAAAGTTTACATGCGCCTGCCAAAAGATGAAGGTAGTCTTGCAGTAGGAATACCTACTGAGATGATGGGACAGAATATAACTTACAGGAGCAAAGAAGCTCAGGGTGAATGTCAGTAAAGTGGAAGTGACAAATTAAGTTTTCAAAATGTACTGAAGATTCTTGTAAATGTTGTCACTTTCCTTATCCTGTGTAGTCAATATAGCACAGGAGGGATATGAAGATTACGATATGTCATACTGAAATATGTCAATTACATCAGAAATCATTTAACAGTTATAGCATTTAATATTTATGTGTTTTGTTTTTTTAAGGAACTGTTGTAGCTTTACCTGCATACTTTATCTTGGAGGACTTTCATGATGTTCTGTGACTTCTACTAAATGCATTTCTTTTTCTGTAACATCATAAAAATTGTAAAACGTTAAATGTAGAGACAGAGACCGTTGTTTTAGAATACAACCCAGATTTGATTTATTTATGTTCTTGCAGTTCTGTTGTATCTAAAGAAAAGGTTTATGTTGCATTCTTGTACAAATAAAACAACAACCTTTAGTAGGCGTATATAGAGAAGGTGAAACACACAGAAGGAAGCCAAAAATCTAAAGAGCCATATTAAGTAAAAGCAGCAGAAAAGCTTGTATAAGCTTACACATTTTATCATCTGAAGACAGAAGATCCTTTTTATAGTTTGCTAGAAAACTGCAATTCAGATCAGAAAATTGAAGAATGACTTATACTTCTGACTTTTTTATTGTAGCGGCACCAGAGAATGGCAAATAAAACAATTTTTATGAATATTTTTATGATCTTAAACTCCAGTTTTAACAAAATATATTTACTGTACTTTTGTAATGTAGTACTGAGCCTGCAAACAAGCTGTGTTGATTAAAACAGCATCATGTACAGAAAAAAAGAAAAAAAAACACCAATTGTCTTGAGAATTATCAGCTATGTTAAAAATAGCGCAGTTCTGCTTCTTGGAGCTAATTATTGAAAATTTGGCCCTCTGTGGATGATACAGATGTAAGGATTGGTAAAAATTTCAAATATATATCTCTCTGAGGATTACTGCGAAATGCATTTAACATATAAAATAAGAAGGCCGGATCTAACACTAGACCTCATAGACCTTTCCCAGCACAGAATGGATGTTGAATGTAAAGAGACTCTGTCACCTTGCCATTCAGAGCGAACTGAAATATTCTTTTTAAAGGTCATCCCATCCCACTTATAGTCACCTTTGCAGCATTTTCCTGCTGCTCCTTTCTTCTTTTTAATGGCTACACAGCATCTGGTACTTTCAGGTATAGGGGAGCGTGTGACCTTCTTGCATGATGCAATGCATAGGCCTGAGATTTGTTACATGATGGAGGAAGTGGCATCATTAACCCTGTGTCAGCTTCAACATAAAGCTTACAGTGGAAGAAAACTGCGGATGAATGGATCAGTGGGGGAAAAGTTATAGGTGAATATAATTGGGTAGGGTATGGGCTAATAAGAGACTCTGTCTATAAAGAGAGATAGAATGGAGGTTGCCATTGCTGACTTCCTTCTGAAAATGGGTGAAACAGCCTGGGCACTACAGTTTTCAATTGTTCTTTACAGTTTTCACTTTTTCAATTTGCAGATATTTATTGTAATTTTGTGATGATAATACATCAGTTTTTTTAAAGTGTATGGAGATCATAGATGAGCACTTTTGAGCACTTTTCATGTAACCTAATATGAGAGTCTTTTAAAAACCACCTCCTTCATGACTTAACATTTAAAAGTGCCTGTTAAGACTGACTGTTGCTGGTGGTGTAAAGAATCCAGGACTATGCTGCTTATATGGTAGTCTTGCCCACTGATCAATAACTATTGGTCCTGTGTTTTTGCCATGTACAAGGCAGTTACAGGTTCAGACATCTGTATATCCCTAGAGATTGTCCTTCCCTCCATACTTCCATGTTCCATCTCTACCACTGAAATAAGGCCTTCTCCAATGTTTCCTGCTGGCTGTTAGAGCCTTTAAGTAGCATTAAGGTCTGGGTGTATTTTACCTTAATGCATTATCTGCATTAGGGTAAAAACAGCCCAGCACCTTTTTTCTACCCCAGTCACCCCCAGTCCCCCCCACACTTAACTGTCAGCTGCGCTCGTCCCCGCTGCCGATCCCGCAACAATCCTCCGTACCCCGAACTTCTGGGTTGCGGGGGAGAATACTGATGGCAATCAAAGAGGGAAGGGGCGTGGCCTGCCACAGGGCTGTGTGTGTCTATGTCTATGGACGCACACAGCCGCTGCGGGCATGAGCGCACACGGGTGCCTCCATTAGAACGATGGTGGCACCCGTGCAGGGGGCGGGGGGAAGAGCATGGCGGGGACACACTAGAAAACAAGGAAAGAAGTATTTTTCAAGAAAATTGCAACATCGTCCAGCAAAGGAGGGTCTCCTTAAAGGAGAGATAAAAAAACATTTGGCCTTAATATCACTTTAATTCTGTGACACTGGAAAACCACACATAAACCCACAATGTAGGAATGGGTCACTGAATTAACCTATCTTCAGTGCATGGAGGAGTTGACCGCCCAGTTTCATGATTGCTGCACCAACTAAATGGCTATATGGACCATTTTATTTGTTTTTATGGGATCCTCAGAATTCAAAGATATCTGATTGTAAAAACAGTTACTTGTGGGTATTCCTGGGAGTCTTACAGCCCTCCCCCCGCCCCCCCCCCAAGCACTTGATTGTATACCTTCTCCTATTCCTTCTACTATCCTTTTTTTCTCCTGATGCTCTCTTCTTTCTCTTCTTGAGATTCAACTCTCAATCTCTTTTCTTTTGCAACAGCCTGCCAATTTGATGAGTGAGCAGCATAGTTATTCCTCCTTCTAGCTATACACCTGCTTATAACTATCATGTGCTAAGACTGACATGGACCTAAGAAGTTTTTCTTTGGCTTGCGTTATTTATTTTATTATCATATTATGTTAAATACTCAATACCCCAGTGTTACTCTTTGAGAGTTAATCATTGTCTTAATGACAAGCTGCTGGATCTGCTGGCTGTACTTGACTTTTGGAAAATCCACTAAAACTTTATTTTAAAAAAGTGCCTGAAAAGAGAGTTGCTGTGGCCCATAGCAAATAATAGGAAATGTAGTTTAGACAATATAATTTCAGAAACATTTGCAAAAAAAAAAGTACAACCAGTTACCTCCTAGTTAATCTCACCAAACAGAGCTCACATTATTCATATCATTCATTTTTAGATGTTATAAGTTAAGATGTGATGTAATTATGAGCCATGAATGTAACACATGACTTTATAGACATCACTGAATGCGCCACAGCTAAGTAGATTGCGTGTGTGCTATTTTCTTTCTATCTTGTGACCGATATGGGACTCACACGCTACGTTTATTCACTGAACCATTTTATTTAACTGTTTTATGTAGCTCATGACTTGAGATCTGTACATTTCCAGAATAAAGAAAATAATACATTCTTTAAACATATAAAACAGTTGCTATATCATAGTTGTTTTGATCAGTATTTTGGATAGGGTGGGCCTTTCTTCTATACACCTCCCAACAATTGTGTTTTTAGATAAAGGTTTTAGTCTGAGCTCCTGTAGGAGGTTAAAGTGCCCAACTAGAAATGCAGATAGTTCCACATAATCATTTTTAGTGTAGATAGAAATTGGACTTTTGTAAAACCTTGTCCAGTTACCCAAGATAATATGATGCATTAAATTTTTTTTATATCTGTGAATATATAGTATGTATATATAGTATAGTATAGTATAGTATATAGTATGTCTTCTTTGCCCTTTTCAATGGCCTAGACAGAACATTTTTGCTGATCTAAGCAGAATAAGTTGATCAGATAGTATCAGTACTTGTACAACTGAAAATAATTTGATATCTATGGACAGCTTAAAGAAAATCTAAAGCCAACACCAAAAGATGGCTACACACACATTATGATCTAATTGTACAAGTACCTTTAGTTTCACCAACAACTCTGTATTTCAAGAGCTTTCTGTGAAGGCAATAACTTATTTTTTCCCCCTACATTCAACCTATAACTGAACATTTGAGTGGCTGAGCCCTTTAAGCCAAGAACCCCTACACTGAAAAAAAATCAGAAACAAACTATGATTTGTTGCATTTGTTGCATCCCATGGAAACTGTTGCCTTTTTTGTCAAAATATCTCAACAGGCAACAATTAGATCTTCATTAAAACAGTGCCTACAAAACAAAAGGGTACACTTGAACAAATGACATATAAAATTGGCATTGCGTATTTATCTTCATACAAAAATGAATGAAAAAGTAAGTACATTCCTACATTTACCACCACTTTAAAGCCATGAAATTAGAATCAGGTGTTCCAGATTAGGTGCCAATGGTTACAACCTCCTTACAGAGTATGCAAGTGGAACCTGTCTTATTTAAAACTCAGGTACATAGGGTTTTGTGTTTTCTTTGTTATTGATGTGTGTGGTGTCATCATGCCCAGATCAAAAGAACACTCTCTCTCTGTGGATGCGTATGAGTCTAGCAAAGGATTTAAAAAGATCACAGAATTATTTGAAATCAGTCATTCCACTGTAAGGAAAATAATCCACAAGTGGCGTAGATTTTACATTTCTGTCAATTTGTCCAGGACTGGCCAGCCAAGCAAACACTGTTTCAAGAGCTGATATAACATAGTTTAATGCTAAAATACATGTTCAAAAACCTCAAAACTTCATCACAGGTAATTTTTGCAACAGTTGGTGTCAAAGTGCATGCATGTAAAATCAGAAAGAGATTGCACTAATGTAACCCGAATAGAAGGTGTGCCTGGGAAAAACCTTTGCTTTGCAAAAAAAATAAAAAATTAGAGCAAGACTACAGTTTGCCATTAAATAGGACAAAGACCAGACTTTTTTCCTCTTATCTCCATAAGTTGAACTCAATGGACTTTTTTGTCTTTTTTCAACCTGACTTTCTATGTAACTTTTTGGAACAATCTGCTGTGGACTAATGAATCAAAGAGAGTTGTTTGGCCACAGTAAGAGTAGACAGGTGTGGCACAACCCGAAGACAGCATTTCAGGAGAAGAACCTCATACCAGCTGTGATGCATGGTGATAGTCATGGTATGGTTTTGGTTTGCTTTCCTTCGGCAGCTTGCAGTTATCAATTTAACTATGAATTCTGCATCATATCAAAGTGTGCTTAATGAGAATGTAAGACCATCTGTCCAAGGGTTGAGCTGGAAATTGATCTTTCCACACACTAATGATCCAAAGCACACTAGCAAATACACCAAGAAATGGCTCAAAAAGAAGATATGATGGGTTATGGTCTGGACTAGTCAAAGCCTGATTTCAACCCTTTTGAATTACACAGTGTTGTCGGGAGATTTAAAATGGGTAGTTTGTGCAAGGAAACAAACATCTTGCGACTATGGGAATTCTGCATGGAGAAGTCTTCATAAATTTCACCTAGCCCATGTCAGAGACTGTGGGTAGTTCAAAACACCTACAAGAATGAATTGCTGCTAAAGGGGCCAATGATGGCTTCTAAGGGTAAGGTTGTACTTAACATTTTCCAGAGTACACAGTTACATCTATTGATACTTTTATTAAATAAATAATTGAAAAGGCAAATTTTCTTTGTGTTTTTTTCAAGTATATCACCTTTGTAGGCAATTTTATAATGGATATCTAATTTTTGCCTGTTCAAATATATTGAAAAAAATCAGCAATTTTCACGGGGTGTACTTACTTTTTCACATGACTATGTGATTTGTTTTCTTTCAGAACATTGTATACATTTAGCTGTGCACAGAAACACATGATCATTTCTTAATCCAGTGTAGCAATACTCTATACTATGTGGTCTTGTTGGCTAGCTAATAGCAGAGTTCAGCAGCTAGCTTGCAGCACGGCTTTGTAGCTGAGACTCTAAGCTGGGAATACAATAGCTCAGCAAATGGCACGGAACAAAAATGCACCATTGATTGGAGGGTTGGGGGATAATTGTTCAGTTTCTGCCCTAAATGAAAGATGATTGTTCAGGGATGCACGTGTGAGACTGCCGGATTGTAAGGCTATTGTTTATAGGGCAGGGCAGCATCAATTTTCCAAATGGATGACACGAGGGATGTCAAAACTCCCACCTTTTCTTCCCCCCCTATTCTTGACAGACAGCTGAGTGACTGAACAGAGATGGGACTCTGCCTGTACTGGTTTAGGCACCGGAGGATAACTGGCAAACAAAAAAAGCATCACCGCTTCAGAAAGACATAATCAGTAGTTGTCAGAGCTGGTTATATTATGTGTATAATATGTGCATAAAAGGGCACATTGTTCTGGCTCTGATCTTGACATTTTGCAGTGTAGCAAGCTGCTTTCGTGTCTTGAGACGTGTTGCAAGCTTTTGTGACATGGCACTGAAATGTTAAGAATTGCATATTTAAATCATGAAAGAAAAATACACTGTAACCAGTGAGTGATGCAGTCCTAAACAATCTCCATGCATGCTTATTGATTGCTGGTAGGGCACTGATGTCCAGTGGTCAGCACTTAGGTCAAGCGTAACACAGTGATTTAAAACCTAATGGAGGGTTTTTATGAAGCTAAAGCCTGCCACTGGAGGACCAGGTGCTCAGATACTGCTAATTCAAAAAAACCTTACTTCTGTTTTTATTTGCAATTTGCCCTTTCTTGACCCCATATAGTATAAACTGCTACCTGATATTATTTAAATGATTCAATTGTGTTTTCTGTAATATCATTTTGTGTGTACACTGTGCTTTTTGTGTGATTTAGCCGTGCACTATTACAGGCGATGAGGTCTGCAGGAGAACTCCCTCTGATCAGTGGAAATGGATGGGAAAAGGTTTGCTGCTGGAGCAACTTGCATTGTGTGTGATGGCTACAATGCTGTCTGGTACCCACCAGATGTTTTTTAACCACTTGAAGACCAGGGTGTTACACCCCCTTCCTGGCCAGGCCATTTTTCAGTGTTCAGAGCTGCAGTACTTTCACTGACATTTATTCCGTCATGCAGCGCTGTACTGAAACAAATTTTATACAATTTTTTTTAGGAAAAATAGAGCTTTCTTTTGGTGATATTTAATTGTTTTTTTACTATATAACAAAACAAATACCCTAAACTTTGTAGAAAAAAACTGTTTCCTTATGAAATGTTATGAAACATTTATTATCACCCCAATTTTTTGGTAAAATATAAAATATGGGGTCACGTTGGGTAAATAGACACCAAACATGTCAAGCTTTAAAATTGCACGCACCCGCAAAATCGCAGTAAATGACCACACCCATAGGCGACGGTTTAAACATTTTTACCGCTCATCAGTTTAGTGTTATCAGTAATGAATGGCCCTAAAATTATTGCTCTCACTCCGACGTTCGCGGCAATATGTAACATGTGCGGTATCGTAGTTTTCGCATGTTGGCGCACCCTACACATGTTTTCGTGTGTATGTGGGAGGGTTGGAGAAACGACGCCTGATCGCTGGCTTTTTACATGCTGACAGTTTCCCCGCACCTGTGCACGCTGAGTGCCGCACACGAGCGCGGGGGGTTTTGGCAGGACGTGGACGTGACGTGGACTTCTCATCCACGTCACGAACGGCCATGGACTGGAGGTGGTTAAAGGTACACATTGCATTCTCATTGAAATATTTCCTTAGTGTGTTAAAGCCAAAAGTAAGATCAGATAAATAGATATACAGTCCAATAGACATTTTATTAACAGCCTTCATTATCATTCTTCATTTATAGGCTTACCTCCACTTTACTGTTACAGCAGAAATGCAGGGAGTGTGAATATGACTATACAGTCCAGTAGGCAGCAGATTTGGACCAGTGTATTCAGTAATTAGCACCCAATAACAGTATTGAGCAGTAGGCTTGTCCACATCTCTTATGTCTGTGAAGGGTGTGACTGTTACTAAGCTCCGCCATAACAGAGCACAAAGGTATTGTAAGGCATTTTTCAAGCAAAAACCACAACTCACAACTTGTGTGGTTTGATGTGCTGCAAAGTACAGTAATATATACTCACAAATCAGTTTCACATTTCAACATATTACTTTTCTATCCGATTGTTCGTTTGAAGCCTCTCAATAGGCAGCATAATATTTATAGTGGAAAATATGTTAACAAGCCAATAATTATACTCTCAAAAAAACCCACTTATATTTGAAATAAAATGTATTGCAAAGTGTAGCCGTGGTTACATTTGCATATAACCACAGTGTACATTATTATTATTTTCCTTCAAATAACCTAGTGGTAATTGGAAAATAGGTCAGGTTTATGCCGCCTTGTACCTCGCAAGGAATAGGGAGCCGATGTAAGCGTAAACTTCAATTTTACTGCTTTTTTGTGTAAAACTGGCTGTCATTAGCCAACTGTTTTCAAATGAGCACTTGCCAATGTCTGTAGAATGGCTTCACTAAATGCATGACAGTAGTATAATTTTGAAGTCAGACTGCTAAGTGCAAATAAAGAGCATTACAATAGAGTTAGACATTTAAATCCTCATGCAAAAGGACATTCTTTTTAGACAATGTAAAATTTTGTACCGTTCTTACAATTTTATACTTGTTTGTGTGGGTTTTGGATGCCATTACATATACAGTTTTTTTGCTGACAAACTGCATCAGGAAATAAGAAAAGGCCTCATTTATCAGTTTGTCAGGGAAAAATTTGGTCTCAGAGAGTCTGCACAAGCCAGCCAATCACATCCGCCCTTTTCTTCTTCCTGTGCTGTATCAGAAGGGAAAAGGAAAACTGGGACTGGAAGATTGTGATAGGATTCCTCTTTCAAGAGACTGACATGTGAAAAATATGTAAGCCAGTGGTATTGACTGTTCTTTCTGAAATTTCTGCTTGCCTTGTTTTTTTTTTTTTATCCATATACTTAAAAATAAGTAGAGAGCTCAGGAGCTCTGACAGAAGGAACGCTGCCATTTTTTCTGGGAATGTTAGCAAATATGGGTCAATAACTCAGAAATTACTGAAAACAGCAACAGTCAGACAATTAGTATTTTCAGAAAGAGGTCAGCAATGACAGCCTTCTTATTTTTCTAATGACAGGTTTACTTTTAAAAAACACTCCTATGAAAGGCCTACTGGAGCTTGTTTATAAAAACTGTGAGAAAAGCTGGAGGAATCAAGAGACATTAGATGTTGGTTAGCAAGGATGAGTTCAGGTTTGGTTCAAACTCAATCTGAACCTGAGCTCCTCCAAGCACAAAAGCTACATGTGCCTGCCACCTAATCATTTGTGGATCATGACGTTCCCTGCCCCACAGCTGACCATAAATAAAGGGCGGGGTGCTTGTACTGACATCAGAAGGAGTTTCCTTCTGGGTTTAGATGAGGTCCTTCCATGTCCGGAGGAGATCAGGTTCGACTGGGTTCAGCCCAAACCTGAGCTCACCCCTATTGGTTAAATGTAAAGATCAACTGTTTGATTTTCTTTTTAAAGCTGACCTTTAGGAATGGAGGCCCCCCTCTCAACCAATCTCAACCAAAAGGCCTTTTTTTTACCAGAATTCATGGTCAAGTTCTGTTCCTGCATCTTCTATTTTCTGGATTGCAGAAGAGTAAGTTTGTTCTTCGAGTGCTCATGTCAGTGGCTGGGTGACATTGACACTTTCAATTAGCTGTCCAGTGGTGGGTTCCTTTGAGGCTTCAGATGTGTGCAGTGAGGTGATGATAAGTGGAGAGACTGCAGAAGAGGCACCGATGAGAGACACGTGATGGAGGATTGAGGTGACTGATTTATTGCAATGACAAAGACACCTTGTTTTTTTTGTAGCTTTTATGCATCGGATCATTGATGCATAATATCTACTGATGTATAGCAGATTTATTTCAGAGTGTGAAATACTCCTAAAAATTGTTCACATATGGGTAGTAAATATTGTGTTGTTCCTTTTCATACTAACTTAGAAGAGGCCTTTCCTCTCATCAGGCAAGGACAACTTTTTGTCTTAGGGGACTCCCTACAGAGTCATCATGCAATCAAATTTTGGCCTTATGCCTTCAGACCCCCAGTTGTCTGCTGAACATAAGAAACTGTAGAGGTATGCTCAATACATACCTGTATTATATTTGTCCATTTGGTTAGGATGTTGGCAAACGTATCATGTGTGTGTATATCAATGGGGTTGATTTACTAATGGCAAATAGGATGTTCACTTTGCAAAGGAATTTTCACTTTCAAAGGGAGTTTTCCTTTAGCTTAGTGAATTAGGCAAAGCTCTGCTAATGTCCATCATCCAATCATGTACAAGTAAAAAAAACTGTATTTTTTCTTTTTCTTCCACATGATTGGGTATTCTTTGCAAAGTGAATTTTCACTACTTTCACTAAACTAATGGAACATTTCCTTGCAAAGTGAGCAGCCTTTTTTACTTTTAGTAAATAAACTCCAAACTCTCAAGTCACAGTGGATTTCTATACAGCAACATCTATCACACTCTCATATATTGAATTCCAAGCCATATTCTCCTATAAATTATTCCACTGTTCTGGAAATAATAAAATGCCTTTGTTTTTCTTCAAACTGTCATTCTGACAAGGCAAAACAGCCATCTTTGTGACATTAGCGCAGCAGGAAAAAGACAAAGATCTTGAACTGCTGGTGGAGCAAAGATTTCTCTGGGTTGCACTTTATGCAACTTCCTGTGAAATGGTTCTTCGGGGAAAAATTGTGTCCTCTATCTGAGGTGCAGCTATCTGTCAGACAAGACTGGCTGTCTCCCAGCTGAATGACGTTAATGAACGACATCACTTGTTTTTCTCTGTTCCATGAAAAACAGAAAACAAGTATTTTCAGCTAAATGATGTTCCAGCGGCATGGCGATAAAAGCCTATTTACTTCCATCTTAGCTGCATCACGCGACTGCAGGAGAATGTCTAGCCGAGTGTATAATGGAAAGGATCTTTTATGATATTATGAAAATGCCAAAAGAAAAGTAATTATTAATTTCCTTTTCCAGGCCAGTGGCTAATTGATTTTGCACAGTGCTCATTAAAAATAGATATTTTCTTCCTTTCAGGGGTTTGTTTTAGAAGCCTCCAGCAGCAGTCACGGCCTCCTCAGGGAGATCATCCACTGACCAGTGTAGCAGAAGCAGTAAAGTGTCCATCAGGCTTGTCAGGGCTGTCTTTGCCTCATCCCCCTGCAGATTACTGTATTTGCAAAGGGAAATACCATTCTGGATGAACTATTGTTCATTAAGATGCATAGTTTGATGAAGTCAGACTTATTAGTAGACGTCAGGTGACAGTCATCTACTGCCACAAGCTTGTCTGGCACAGCCACAAGCTTGTCTGGCACAGCCAAAAGCTTGTCTGGCACAGTGGATCAAATACAGAATATAATGACAAATAAAATAAATACGAGGAAGGAAGGGATTATTCTAGGGAACAAATCAGGCATGGAGCATTCTTCAGAGTGAATGAGAGTCAGGGCATTCCCTAAAGTGTTTCGGGGACAGAGCAGTGAATCAGATACAAGGCATTCTATACAGTGAGTCAGATACAAGACATTCTAAGGATTCTAGATACAAGACATTCTAAATCAGGTAGAGGGCATGTTTCAAAGTGAATTAGGTACAATTCATTCTAAGGACTGAATCAGGTACAGAATATTCTGTGATCAGATACAGGACATTCCCTGCATTATATCAAAGGCAGGACATTCTATAGAGTGAACCAGAGGCTGAGGCTAGGGATGAGGTTTTGTTTACCACTACTATGGGTTTGAGGTGCATCCTACTGGTTCGAGATTCACGGTCCTGACAAATTTATGTGCAGATTCATTTGGCAGAATTTTTTAAAACCATACCATACTGCATGGCCTTTAAAGTGACATTAAAGTCTCTCCTCTTCTCTCGGCTAAAGATCTCTACTGTGCATGCGCCCATTCCATGATCCTTCACAGCCGCTCGCAAATCTTCAGATCTTTGGACGGGAGCGAGCGGTGGAGACACAGGTAACTTTTTACCTATTTGGTAACCTTTAATAAAAAAAATTTTGCATGTATCTGCTGCTTGTCTTAGAAGTGTCAAAAAATGGAGCTTTTGCTTAAGCCAGCCCCTTTACAATAAAAGGTAGACACAGTGCAGCCATAATGTCAGTGAAATGAAGTGAGGATGTAGTAGGAAAAAACAACGAAAGCTGACAAACTGCACAGGGAGATATAAGGGCAGCTATGAAATTGCACTTTCATTTTGATTGCTAGCTCTTGGAGCAATCAACCCCTTTGCCTTTTTTGCTGTTTTGATTATCATTACGGTTTTCTTGCCTTTAATTTTATTTTGTGGTTGATTTGAGGTCAGGGGTTACTTTTTGCTGCTGTCTTGTCCATATCAAACTTTTTTTGTTGCAAGTTTTACCGTTAAAAAAAGGGGGGGGCGGCTTTGTTTCAGGGGGTAAGATTTGGGGGTTTTAATTTATTTTAGGGGTATATTGGGTGTTATTTCATGACATACTTTACATTTTTCCTAACATTCATTAATGTGTACACAGTAATTCACCACAGATATGTGAACATGGTCTAATTCCATATCATCAGTAAGGCCACAGGCGCATGAATGAATGGATCTTTTTTAGACAACAGTCATCTTATTCAGTCTGCTTATGATGTGAAGCCTACATATGTGCTGATCACAAGATAGCTAAAAAAAACTAGCAGGCAATTCTTCCTGTTTAATGTGAATACAGCGACAAATTCCTAGGAGTAGAATTTATTTTTATTATTGTGGCCTAGATGAAGCAAGCTGACCATTCACACCAATCTAGGTTTAAGACAGTCCCTTCTGCAACCTGCAGTGCTGACACAAAGCTGCATGATAAATGAACTTTACACCTAACCTTGATAAATGACCGTCATCAGAAATTACAGAGTGGGATCAATTGATTAATCAGTCATTAGACTCACTAGCCTATGCCATGTGTTTATTGCACTACTGACCTGGTGTTAGTGGCATCATCAACATTCTGCATCGGCATCAATATATTTTGTAAGTTTAGATACAATATTGAATGCATAAATCTATCTCAAATATTGCAAATAAACAGTGTGGTTTGACCTTGCTTGTGATGAATGTCTATATAATCTAGTACGCTTACATACTAATGAATAATCATAAATTTAATATAAACAAGATTTTGAAAATAATTTTCAAAGTATAACAAAGGATGTAGTGAAGGAAGGAATGTGATCTCTTATAAATGGATACTATCAATGAGTCTTCTGATCCCTAATTAACTGCCCTAATTGACCTCCACAACCCAACTGCTCACTAGTTTGATAAGTGAGCCCTGGAAAACATTTCTAAGCTAATGACACTTCCTCATGGTCGGTGCCATGTTTTGCCTCTTTATGTTCACAGCTATCCTATCCCAAACATACACTGTAACACAGGACCTAATGTCAGCCTCGATTTTGTAGCTATGGCCCACCTTTTTTATTTCCATAAACCAATGGCTATTGGCGATTGAGGTGCTGTAATTGTCTTAAGGGGTAGTGGTTGGGCACAGCTCCTGAGTAAAAGCTGAAGTTAGGGTTTCTTTAACTTCATTTGGATTGGGTTGTCCCTGGGTACAACAGCAATGCTTTAAAGGAGAACCCCAGGTATATTTTATAAGTTTTGATGAGGTTTTTTGGATTTTACGGACTTCTTTATGAGAATGTTAGTTGCCTTGTTTCTGTGGATTTAGTACTTTCTGAGAAACTGACATGAACAAGTATGCAGAATTCAGAATACTTGATCCAGGTCAGTGACTCGAAAGCATTGAAGTGTCAGGATACAAAGTGATGCAATAGACTAGTGACAAAAGACGAACGCAATTTTTTAGTAGACCAGGGACGAACTTGAAGTTCTGACCATGTTATTATGGCCTGCTGATGACTTATCTCCTCATTTCTTGTATGGGTTTCACAGTGAGCAAAGGTGAAGGTTGGGGAGATTAAAATAAAAACCTATTTTAACCTGGGACCAAAAGAAATCTCACCGTTCCTATTCGTTAGCCGTCTCAGGACTCCCCAGGTGCTGGTTCAATAGGTGTGTCTCCACCTTGGAATGTAGCAGTATACGTACATACTGCACTAGCCAGAGAATTCCAATACTTCAGACTTTATTGAAATTCACAGCAAATGCAGTGTTACAGTATATGTAACAGCAAATACCAGCACCACAAACCACCAACCAGCTACAACCTCTAGAGAAGTCTGAAGTATTGGAATTCTCTGGATAGTGCGGTCTGTTTGTATACTATTTTAATCTGGCCGTTTGAAGTGACCACGTTCTCTGGCAATCAATCTTCAGATGTTAAATATCTTTTCATGTTGTTTATTGGAACACAGTGTGTTGTATCCAGAATGGTCATTATTATTGTAGATATACAAAATCAAATATGATTTTTTTTTAAAGAATATGAAAAATAACTTTTGACAATTTGACAAAATATGGCAATATGTATTTTGTTCAGGTCTTTTATACCCAGGTAAATCGTAACCTAAGTCCTCACACCTCTACTTAATGTACAGTGACATTAGCAGCATTTCTGAAAGAAGAATGTTTTATTGGGCATTATTTTGTTGATGACATATGGATCAATTAACACTGTGACCTCCCACTATGCTAATGAGAGAATGGTTAACGAAGACTGATTCTAGTCCGTAAGATGCTAATTATTTTGTGAGAACTTAAAACGGTATTGTTTAAGACTTTGGCATATGGCTTGTGGACAGGTTTTCTGCTAATAAAGATATCGCTGTTGGATCCCAATCTCTCAGAGAGGATAAGCGCAAGCATTGTTTTTATTTGATTCATTTTATTTATTTAGCTGCTCGCCTTGTTTCCTTCACTGCTTACATTATCCCTTTTTTCTTCTTTCTCACACTTAATCTCTAAATACCAAATTATTTACTGAATATGCAGCAGTTTATTAAGTGGATTATAAAAGCTTCACAGCCAAGGGCATTCATTGTCTTGGGTGGTCTCAGTGGAAGGTTTGCCTAATCTCCTGGTAAAAATGGGTAATCTGTTATTTATGGGCTTGCTATGTTCATGTATTGGCCACTGATTCAATTTTCATATATGGATTTTAATTTCTTGAAGCAATATTGCTGGTCTGCTTTATTTCTGGCATAATACGAGATGTTCCATTGTGCTTTCTTTATTTTCTTGTATATTTTACATATTTATGATATTTGTTCTTGTTTTGTTAAATATTTTGAGTCTGTTTATCACATAATAAAATACAACAGCCTGCATACAATGGACACGATACTTTCTATTTAAAACAAATGCATATACATTTGTTTTTAAAGCTACATTTCAGGCAGATATAAAATACACACATTTACGCACCTCCATATTTATGAATACATTGCTAAATGTACTTTTTTTTAAATGCAAGCAGTGTAAGTATCTGAATTTTACCCCTGTACAGCAGAGCTCAGACTGGGGGAGGAAGAAGCAGCACAAGGAACCAATTAGTTGTGCTACAATGCTCAAGTGCTAACAAGGGGCAGAAGGAAAGAACAGAGTGACAGAGATATGAGCTCATCAGTGTGGTGCTTCTCATTTAACTGTCCAGTAACAGGCTGTGTGACCTTGTCCTTACTCAATGTAGTCCTCACTATCAATAAGCAGTTTGGTTTGCTTAAGACATACTCCAGCCAGCAAAGTGATATCCACAAATCACCAGGCAAGCTAAAAATAGTAAGTAAAAAAGTAAAGTAAAAATACAGATAGATAACTAAAAAGAGCTTTTGCACTGTGATGTTAACTGGCATGCAGCTCACTACAAAACTAGTGCTGCAACCAACTAATCAATAATAATTGATTATGAGAATAGGTGTCAACTATTCTCATTATCGATTAATTGGTTGGATCCCCTAGCACTCTTCTCCATGCTGAGAGGAGAGCACAACAAGCAGTGGGTTATAATGTACTATATTGCACACCACACTTTTTTTTTTTTACTTCCACCGCTCCAAGCTTGCTCCCGTGATGGACTACAATCTCAATACAAACTAGTAGTCCATCACTGGAGACTTTTTTTTTAAATCCGATTAATCGATTAATCGAACGTAATAATCGGCTAACTAATCGATTATGAAAATAATCGTTAGCTGCAGCTCTAGGTAGGTGCAATAGCCAGGCTTCTATTGGCTATTACAATTTGAAGTGTCCAATAGCAGGCTGGCTATTGCACCAGCCCACTACCTGCTGTATTTACATTCAACTGCCCTGATTAGTTGCAGCCCTATACAATACCTTAGTTGCTAGTTTTATTTGAGTTGCATTAGTTAGCCACCAAGGCCCCTTACTAGACTAGTAAAGGATTCATAGAGGAACTTTAAAAAAAAAAAATATTCAGGAAAAAAAAAAAAAAAAACTACTAAGTTGATATACATCCCATATTGCTGACAAAGCAGGTCACAGCAGTAAATCAGATGTCAGTAAACTTTTACTTTGCTTTAACCTATTTTTATGTAGTCAATCAGAGCAAGACTTGTAAAGCTACTCACATGCTCTTTTACGTGAAATCAAAGCCTCTTCTAATATAACTCTATGCTGTGACACTTCTCTCCTTCTCCCTATATCTCTGTCTATGAAAAACACTCATCATCACAATCTAGGCTGATTTGGAAAAATTCTCCAGCTCACTTTCCAGTTCAGCTATATCGCCCTAGCTTGTTTACTTCTCCTGCCTGTAAATAATCTACTGTAGGTAGAATTTACATTATGCAAGCTGCACTTTCACAGGCTCAGGAATTGGTGTTCCCTAGAACACTTGGCAACTAGCTGATTTTTAAAAGAACTGTAGCCTGGTGTACAACAGCTATGCTTGTCATCAAATTTGGGGGCCTTGGACAGATAGGCCATGTCTCTTGAATAAATTGCAAGGCTTCATTTTCAGTTTTGACTGAGTTTTACCATTAATGATGTCACCATGCATTAACATAAAATGTTTTAAATAACTTTATAAGAAATATTCTCTGATCTGTTAATATGACACAGTGAGAGCAGAAGGTTTACATAATAACGGCTCTGTTCTATAATCAGACGCAGGGTACATTTTTGGATATATGACTTCATTACGTATATATGTTCCTCTACTCAGTCAGTATAGTAGATCAGCTGTGATTGCTCAGAGACTTCCTGGAGGAATAGTTATCTCATGGGAACAGAGTGTTAAATGAGACAGAAGCGTAAAACAGGCAGGAGGAACAGAGAGGAGAAATGAATATATACAAAAAGACAAAGAGGCTATTTTTAGAACTCATTGGGGTATATTTACTAAAGGGAGAGATTTGAAGCGAGGTGAGCACTCATCCGAGTGATGCTAATGACATGTGGCCCCCATGTACAGGGAACAAATGAGATAACAACAGAGGAAACGTAAACATCCGAAAAATTGTATTAATGCTCTTAATTCTCTCTAAAATAAAGTACAAATGGTGCATCATGCTACTGTAGGTAATATGGTGTAGCTACAAAATATTATTTGTGTAAAATGACTGATAGTAAAGATTTTAAAGACTGATAGTAGATTTTTCTAATCTACAAAATATTATTATTGGCAATGTCAAACTCAATCTGACCAGTACAAATCTGATACATGTTTTGAATGCTGTTTATATATTGGTAAGAAAACACAGCTGGTATATTAGACTTTGTGCTTGGCTAACCAACATAAGGTTGGCAAAAATAACTACTTTAAAATAAGAGGTAGGCTTGGGTCTGATGAGATTCTGTATTAATGAATAAGCTAACCTACAATATGTATCAGCAAGGATACTAGATACACTGCCCGAAATACAGGTGGTGACTTTTTTTTTGGCCAGGCAGTGTGCATTTTATAGGTAACAATTTTTGTGAAAATACAGATATGGAACTTCTAGAATTTCATAAAAAAGAGGGACTTCCTTGCTAATAAGGGACATTCCTAAGGAACAAATGACAATCCTACTTCATGAGTGGGCATTTTAAGCTCCAATCCAGCAGTATAATCAAAGTTAAAATATGTTTTCATGTTCTTGATTTTTAAAAGGTCTTTCTTATAATAAATTCCAAAACAAAGGCCAAGTGATGGAACTGTTGTTCCTGTATTATTGAGGCCAGCAAGTTTGCATCACCTCCCTGCCATACTGATACCTGTTATTTATTATTATTATTTATTACAGGTATTTATATAGTGCCGACAATTTACGCAATGCCCTGCTGCTAGAACTCAGCAATGACAATAGTTGAAATGGTTAAATTTTCTGCAAGGGTTCTGAACAATTAGCCCGACTTACCATGCACATTTCCAATCTTTCAAGCAGTTCACAGGTATATTAAAGTGTATGTCCAGCCAAAACGTCTATGTTTTATTTATTTTTTATATAGAGTGAGGAATGGTTATAAACCCTGTTTGGTTTCACTGCTCTCCAAGGTTTCCCCTCACTTTCTGGTCTGGGGACAACCTTTTACTGAGAAAAGAACATATGATTTACACAGCAGTACCTGTTTCAGATTTTACTATTTGAAAATAAAGAATGCAAGGGACAATTTTATTATTTACTATGATTACTATGGCCTTCAAGAATGGTTCTTCTTTTGTGTTTGCATAGCCCTTTACTCTTTCATACTTTTGAGAATTAAAGGTAATATCAGGTTGCTACGGACAAAACAGCTCTTCTTGTGGACACTTAAAGTACGAAATTCTGTTGGTCTCCCCTGAATAACTTTGTCAACATAACTCCAAACTGTCCCTCATTTTTAGGGACCGTTGCTCTTTGTAAACACATCTCTGTCACGTTTTCCTACTCACTTGTCTATCTTTTTGTTCTGATGTATAGACCTTTATTTAAAAAAAAAAATACTATTTAAATGCTAAAAGTGTTGTATTACACTAAACTTTTCATTCAACCCAGGGGTAGTCAAACTGACTTCTACAGGCATTACTCCCAGAGCCATGATGGGATTTCAGAAGCTGGTAAGAGGAAAGGTAGTGGTGCAGAAAAGGACTTGTGAGTTTAATTAATAATGTTTTGCATATTAATTTGTTATGGTCCACAAAACTGGGAGAATGACAGGGGTGTTTCCTTTACCTTTATCCTGTGTTCTAAAAGGTGTCCCTCTTTCTCATCTCAGAAAGTATGCAGCAATGTCTGGCTTTTCCCCTCATTCTTCTCCTCTGGAATATGAACGCTCAGTCCAGCCAAGCTTTAAAGTTTTTACAGCTAGCGTACCAGTGTTCTCGCTAAAGGTATTCAGATTTTGTCTGCCTGTCCTACTGCCCTCTGAAAGCTATGGACACCCTAGTTGTGTCATGAGATCAGCATTTATTTAAAATAACTTCATGAATCATGGCACACAAGGATGATGACAATGAACATGCATAAGGTGCCGTCCTGAGTGGCATAATATGAAAAGAAAAATACAACGTGAAAATGAAAACTTTGGCTTGAGCTCTTAAATACTGACCCTGTCGCTACTGGGATTTCTGCTTGCATAACGTTCATCATAATGTTCATTTTGCTCTATTTCCTCCCATCTCAATCAATGTAAATCCATTGCAGATGAACGTGCTAACACTGGATGACATTGTAGAGGTCTATGGAAGCTCAACGATAATGCATTCAGTAATGTAAAATGATAAATGATAATTGAACTGAGAAGTGCTGGAAGAGGTGATTAGTGGAAGGAATACAGCTTTATTTAAATCACCACTGGCCCAAATTCAATGTTATGTTCAGCACTTCTGCACTTCTTCAGCATTAAGATCTTTATTGGTCATAACCATTCATTGAAAAAGAAACAGTATTCAGCTAATAGGCTCAAATAGCAAAGAATTGTGGATTATTTGAATTAATTACCTTTCTTTATGTTAATGGGGTAACCATTGACGGTCGTTGCAGTCACCTGTAGCACAGCGTTAAAAGTCATACCATGGTAGGCCAAATACTGAAGCCATTTTCTTACCATGTCCATTAACATCAAAGCTGCAACTGTAGAGTGCTAACCTCAAAACTAACCTCTTGTATCTTCACCTGGCTCAGCAGGCATTAAAAGATAGCTGTAAAAAAATGTGTTGTATGCATTATTTGAGACCAGTACTAAGAGCATCCACAGCTATTTATAGAATTGTATCTGTTTGTACAGAAAATGGCTGAGCTATTCTATTCTACATGCCTCTTGCACAGCGTTTTAGCTTACATTGTGGACAGAAGGAGGCAACTAAATAGTGCTTGGTAGTGTTTTTTGGATTTCAGTGGCAGGAACTCTTGCTGCTTCCCTCCAATTACCCTATTTAGATAACTTTTGATATTTGTAAATATTTACCCTTGGATGTTATTTGACCTATACTACATATTAAAACAATTTATGACATATATGTCATATTTTTAATGAGGCCCTAGGCACCCACAATCAGCAAAGCCTTCCATTTTGTTTTCAAAGTACGGACTATGAAATTAATAGGCTCTTTTGACATCACTGACGAATGCTTGTCTAATTCATGAGTGTGGTCTTTTATGAATAATGTACTGGTTGTATCCCTTTAATTATGGCTTGCCCATTTGCTAATACAGGCTGAAATTATTTACATTTAAAGACATCATCTATATCCATAATATTAGTAAAACAAGTTATTGGGTTGACCTAAACATGTTCCTATCTCTACATAGTCTATGTTAACTTATCTAATAGGTCAACAGGATTAGCTAGAGGCTGTTCTGCAGTAAGGTGTGTACCAAGAGAATGAGGGCTATAGATACAAAGGTTGTGTGAGTACAGTGCCATGATTTTAAGAAAGGGTGCTCTGTAATTTAACACTAAAGTAGACCTTTAAGCCCTTTCATTAAAAATCACATCAGCATACAGCTCTTCTTCTTACAATCATCTTACATTCATTAGCTAAACAAACATATTTTTATTTTGCTTACAGTTTCTTTTTTTTCCACTTCCTGGTTCCCTTTGGCACAAATGATGTAATCTGTCCCCAAGCATTGCGTTCTGGTAAAGTTACATCAGCAGAACATTGCTGGGAAATCTCATCTGTAGTCTGACGAGATATCAGGGAAAGGCATTTTCCTCCTTTGAGATGATATGCATGGTCACATGTCCTAGTCACATGTGCTAGAGTTCCAGGAAGTAAGGGAGATATATTAATCTGCCCATAGTAAAAATGGCCACCGTGAGAAGAATGGGGAAGAAAAGAAAAACAAGGAATACAAAGAATAAAAAGCGGGGAGTTATATAGAAGTATATGTTTGTAATTTGTCATTACTAAACAGTTCTAAGGGTGCCTTTGTTGTTATTTTGACAATATGGCTAAAGTTCCTCTTTAAGTAAATAAATTAATAAATACATTCTAATGTGTAGTGGGGAATTAATCTATTTTTCCCAAATTTAAATATGTTACAAACATTTCAGTGTATGTTAATGTAAATAGAAAAAAAAATAGAAAAAAAAGAATTAAACAATATATCTTTTAATAACTGGCCATATTTTTTCATATGTATTATCCACACAAATCCTAATTCAAGGATCTTCACTGGTGTATCTTTGCAGCCGTCCTGATCTGATGTGACACAGGTTAGATGAGAACTAGGAACGTGTGTTCAATCTCATAATCCCCAGCTAAAATGCCTGAGAATGTTTAGACTGGAAGATTTGTACAGTAAGCAGTAACAAGCTGTGCTGGGAAATCACTGCTCAATTAGTAAAGGCGAACTCAGCAGCTGCAGGTGCATTGTCCAGCACAAGGAACCCCTCCCCCGTCATTATTCACCTGCTATGTGGAGTATGAATAACTCTGTTACGGCTGGAAACTTGCCGCTCTCATAAACACCTCATGAGCTCTCATAAAGCAAAGTGCAACCGTTACTTAAAATGTAGCCTATATTTTGTATTGTTTTAAAATCACCTATGCAAACCTCCTTGGCTATTTCAGCAACGCAAGGCATTATTAAATGACATACAAAGAGCAACGATGTGCAGCCATCACCAGTTTAATGTAGTCAGATTAATGAGACTGCTCTGTGCTTGTCTGCACTTTTAAATAAAGGTCATGTGGATGGACTGTGCACTTGCCCATAGCATCCAGTCAGCAATCATCCCATACTTCCCTGGGAACATTAGGTTGGGGTCTAATTATTTGCTATTGCTTACTATAATATCATTTAATACTATTGCTGCTGCTGCTGCTGCTATTACTACTACTAATAATAATATTAATAATAATAAGTATTATTATTATCATCACCATATAGATTTTTAAAGTAAACCTGTTATGAAAGAATATTCAATTTTTGACCTTTATCTTTTGCAAATGATAGTTGCCTGGTTATTTCTGCCTTAGTATGCAGTGAACAGAAGTTCCTTTTTACACAGGAGACTTTGTACAGTATTTAATAATTTTTTTTATCATCAGTGATTGATTTAAAAAAAACTTGGATCTTTAATACAAATTCTTATGGCTCTTTGTACAAGGTGCTCCCCAACAACTGCACACTGAGTACTCCTACTGCTTCCTCCAGTTATTGAGCAGCCTATGTTAAACAAATAGATTATACACATTTACCCTCCAAACCCTGAGTACTCCAATTGCTTCCTCTATGAGTTGAGCAGGCTATGTTAAACTAATGGATCATTCTGACATGTACCCTCTGAACTCTGCGTATACCCATTGGTTCCTCCATGAGTTCAGCAGACTATGTCAAATTAAGGGATCATTCTGACATCTACCCTCTGAACCCTGATTGGTTCCTTTATGAGTTGAGCAACCTAGGTCCAACTAATGGATCATACACACATCTACCCTCTGACCTTCTCAGCCTTGGGTTGTTCCCACCTACCACCACCAAATCATCCAGCACTACCCTACACACAAATGTTGACCCTTTTTTCACAGGACCCAGAAATAGCACAAGGATAAGAACTTCTGACACCTCTTTGACTCATAATCTGACCACCATTAATTGTTTTGGCCAGTGAAAGAACTGGCCAGTGAAAGAACTGAAGGCAGAGTATCAGCATAACAAAGTCACAAAATTAGTATTTTTAGAAGAAGGTTATCAAAGAGAGACCTCATATTTCTCTCAAGACAAGTTTTTTTTTAAGCTGCAATAATTGGTATATATGAACTTGCCATTAACAGAAACAAGCTCTTATGTCTTAATATTAAACAGTTATCGGAGATTACTTCTGACTGAAGTTTTCATTTTGTCTAAAACTCAGCTATCAACAAGTGAAGCCCTCAAGAAAAAAATTCTAAAAAAATAATGCCAGAGTACAAACACACATATATATGATCAATTTTTGTTGATGCTACTTTTATTTTAACCAATACTGAACTCAGCAGTTTGCTGTATCTAGGACAGAATGTTACAGTACAGGCAGTTTCTTAGAGAACATATGCTTTTATTTTTCTTCCCTAAGGGTAGAGGAGAACGCGAAGCTAATGGCTTATTTAGGATCAAATTCTTTCCTTTTATTTTCCTAAGCAAAAAGTATTTGATTTATTTTTATACTTTGTTGTGTTTACTCTTACATGTTTCCCAGTATACTTAGAAATAAGTTCAATAAGGCTCACCTTGGTGCACCTGTTCTAGTATTGCACTTCAGCCTCCATAAAGAACTCTATTAAGTATTATTTGTATCTATAAAGAAATATAAAAAAGCACAATAACAATTTTACACAATTTGCAACCTACGCTTAAAGCTGAACTCCAGGATAAGCAAATATTGCCTAACTACAAAAGCAGTGTGTTCTCATACTTGCACCTTGGTGTGCTTTGTGTATTTTCTTTTTAGAACTGTGCAGTAGTCCAGTGGGAAACTTTGCCTCTGTGTTGGAGTTTCTTGTAATAAAGACCAGTCACTGCTGCTTTCTCTCCTTGTGTGGGGTGACTGGTCTTGTATCTGCCCCTCCTTTAGTTTTCTGATGGCAGATTATAGTGGGTGGGGCTTGCTGGATCCATCCCATGGCTTTGCTCTCTGGACTGACATAGGTGTAAAACATAGTGATGGCGTCACCACTACATTTACATGGTTATATTTGGGTTTGCAAAGACATTTGGTGCACACAAAGTGGATTTATATCCTTTGTGGCTATTGTGGCATATATTTAAATTAAACTTTCTGTGCCCAGAGTTCAGGTTTAAAAGAAAAGTTAGCATGCTTTGTTATTCAAAAAAGTAACACTTTATATAATCTATTTGACTCTAACAGTTAAAGTAGATCTAA
Organism: Nanorana parkeri; assembly: GCF_000935625.1. Taxonomy (NCBI): domain Eukaryota; kingdom Metazoa; phylum Chordata; class Amphibia; order Anura; family Dicroglossidae; genus Nanorana; species Nanorana parkeri. The sequence continues at coordinate 434,864 of NW_017307074.1, read as the reverse complement.
ATCCAATCACTAACATTTCACATAAGACCAAACACATTAATGTAACTTCACTAGTGGTTTTCAATCATTTTAGAGAGGCATCTTTTATTAATTACCTACCTGGTGATTCTAACATGAATGTACTTTCTAATATGGGGTGACAACTTCTCCTGCATTGTCACAAAAGCCCCCAATGGAAACTACAAATGTCCATGTCACAACACAATGCACAAGTGTGGTGCATTATTGACAATATCAGGAAGTCAGTCCAAGCAATGATGTTCTGCTATTGCTGGAACAACTGCATATAGACTGAAAGTGGCTAAAAAAGGTGGAAGAGATCAGCAGCACTGAGATGCAATACTAGGTACAAAAAGATAAAATTAGTGTTTTATTTAGAAAATGGCAATTGCTTACAGTATAATACAGGGTTGTTTAAAAAGCTAACAGGGTTATTCCACAAAGGGTGAAGAGTTTGGAGAAGGCAGGAGAAGTGAATAATCCAGGACACCATAGCTGATTTGGAAAAATTCTCCAATGCAGCTCATTTTCCAGTTCAGCTATGAAGATTGTTCCCTTCTCCTACCTTCTCCAAACTCTTCACCCATTTCTGAACAACCCTGTAAATGTCATCCAATTAGGGTTTAGATCTACTTTAAAGCAGAATTCCAGGTAAAAAAACCCAACTCTTATCTAGGGTCAAATATTAAAAAGTTATACACACCTCATCCTTCATGCTGGCTTGCTGTTAGGCTGACCCCTGGAGTCTCTCTCCCTCTCTGCTGCAGCAGTCTAAGATCCAGGAATCATCACATTCTGTACACTGTGTATAGGATGTGAGGACGCTAAGAGACATTTCATCGCTGCAATGGAGGAGACAGGCAGTGCTTTTGAAGCTTGTTGGCTTGGAAAATTGGGTGAGTATATGTGTGTTGTTTTTGACCATAGGCAAACACAAGCACCTAACCCTTGTTTTGTGGGGGTAGCCCCAGTGCAAGAGTTAAAGGAGAACTATGACATGAGTGATTTCCACTCACCTCATAGTTCTAAGCCGACCTGTGACAATGAGACTGTCACAGGTCGGCTCAGTAGATCGGGAGGTGAGAGAACACATACCGGGTTCCCTCACCTCTCGATCCTGTCACGGCTCTCTGCCGTGACAGGGGGAGGGGCTGGATTCCCCTCTCCCCGCTCCGATCTGCCAGCGCTGACTGGCGGAACGGACGGGGGAGGTGGTGGGTTTACAGCTGGCTCTGCCTCTAGATAGGCAGAGCCAGCTGTAACTCACGCAGCTGGGCGGATCCCGTCATCTAAGTCGGGATCCGCTCCAGGTGCGGCGTCTCAGTATACCGCGAGCTGTAGCTCGCGGTATACTGAGCTTAGGGTAACGGGAGGACGCTAGTTTGTGTCCTCCCATTACCCCAAGGAGAACTATGGGGAAAAACACTGACCCCATAGTTCTCCCTTAAGAACATTTTTACCTGGAGTAAAAGTGTTAAGTTTTAGTGTCTCTTCTGCTCTGTATGTTTGATGTTTGAAATTGGGCACCTGCAGACTCCTGTTTTCTAAAATACAACATCCCTAAGCTGCCTGTACATTGGTTAAAGTAGTATTAAAGTCTTGATTTTTGTTTTACATATATCTACTGCTAGTAAGCGATAGATGTATGCCCCAACATTTAAAAAAAAGCAAAAAGTTGGCAAATAGCTAAAAACTTACCTGTGTCTGTAGAACACAGCTTGGCGAACGGCCTTGCAGGAGGAAGTGTGTGCGGGCGCATGCGCACTCAATATCACCAGAGGATAGACACAGTGTAAGTGAATGCACGTGGCTAGGAGTGTGCACACAGGACAGACTTTGTGGGACACAGGAAGACATAGGAGTCTGCGCTGAATCTTGGAGTGGCACTAGCGCTGGAGGGACTGTTGGAAAGAAGTGGAAGGAAGATGATGTTCGCATCAAGAGGCATCACATAAGGTGAGTACTTAAAGCAGCATGGCGGGGGGATGTCACTTTAAGGACTACTGTACAAGCAGGTCATATAAGCCAAGAAAAATGTCAGTGCTTTTGCAGTACTGTATCAATGAGAGCCAATGTAAACAAAGGTTGCAAAACAAGCCACTTGAAGCTGTAACCAATGCTCTCCTATCTAAGCTCTTTATCCTTATTTAGTGTGGGAGAGGGCAAGTGGTAAGGAGATTTACAATAATCCCAATTCACTTTTATACTTCTCAGGTAAGTGAACAAGAACACATATTTTAGTGACCTTCAAAATTCCACATGCTTTGCATGAATTTACACAAATCATTTGTCTTGGTCCATTCTTTGCATTTTGAACCGGTGTCAGGGTTTTAAGCGGGGCTTGTTGATGAATACAGTAGAAAAGGTAGAGACAAATTCTGTCACTCAATGGTGAGCAAATGCAACATGAATTCTGTATTGTCAAAATGGATGTCATTGTAATTGTTTTTGTTAGCTCTGCTTAGTGTTTGAACAGATGTAAAATGTCACTGGGCATAATACCCACAGAATGGAGAACATTGTGATCACATTCATAAATAATCCTCTCTTTTCATGTTCCTAAAAATTTCACTCTACAATACCTAGTAGTGTTTCAGAAAAAAAAAAGAACCCAAAGTAGATCTAAACCCAAACACTAAAATCTAATATATTGAACATTTTTATGTTATTTCAAAACATTGTTTCAATTTTAATTTTTTGTAATCTGCGGCATGCGGTAAAATGATACCTAATAAAACCCTGCCATGAGTGTTCTTGATTAGGTACTTTCTGTTATGGGGTAACAACTGTTTTCCAACTTTGCTCCTGAATTGTCACCCTGTCACATATGTCTGTGGTGGAGACTAAAAATGGCCACGCTGACACACCTTTCACGTGGTCCACCATTGTGAATTTCAGAAATCCGGTCCTTAGCAGTGATGTGCAGTTGATACTAGAGCAAGGGAATGTAGACAGTAGAAGAATCTTCTCTTGAAAATGCTTTAATTTTGTTAGATAGATAGTCAGGGAAACATATTTTAATGTATGTCCTAAATGGATGATGAATAGGATTGAGCAAATTTGATATTTAGAAATTAAGATTTAAGATTGAGATGTTTACCATTTCAACACAAATTGGCAAAGCTGGCAAAGTCATTGGCAAAGGTAAAAATAATGTTTTTTTAATGGTTTTTAAGGGTTCAATTGGCTTTACATAACTCATATGTGTTACAGAAGTTCCTTTTAACTATCCTGGACTTGTTCTTGTGCCAGAAAACAGACCCTCATTAGCCTCATTATTATTAGTTTTTTTCAGACAGCAGCAAAAAAAGTAAACTACTACAACAAAAAAACTAAGGCATCAGTACACAAATAATGAACAAATAAAGAAAAAGGGGAAAAAAAAACCCACAAAAACAAAAAACACTAAACCCTAAATATGCAACCCTTCAAAAAAAAAAAAAAACACTCTCTAAATAATAGTAGATCCTTTTTCATGCAAATCTTGTCCAAACAACTCGATGAGCACAATTGTAGGTTTTTTGCTTTAGCATAATTCCTCCAAAAACATAATTGGTGAATATGCTGTAAAAACATATTTCACCAAATCATCTTTCACCAAATTTATCCCTAATGATGACCTATTCTCAAACACAACATTTGAGAAATTGAGCACACTGTTCTAATGGGATACACAGGCCCCTGGGCATAAGTATGGTCCAATCATTTTATCCTTGCCCTGGGCTTTAATCTTAAAGTGGCATAAATGTTGAATGAAAGACCTTCTGAGAGCCTCCTTGTTAAAATTTGAACTCTTCTGTAAAGCCAACTTTAAAGTAAAAAAGCTTGTTACAACATGTGTATATGTCACCTGCTTTTTCCAGACATTAAAGAAAAAAAAAACAGGAAATATTAAACTTGTATTGTCTAAATCTGCCTAGCATTCCTTCACAAAGCAGCCTGTTTTGCATAAAAGCATCCTATAACATTGGGTGTGATAATGCAGATCAGTGCCTGGCATCTTTTCATTTAGGAGACCGACTGGGTGATAAATGTGTAAAATCATTCAGTATGACGACATATTTTTCATCATTACTGCACTCCATTAAAAGATGGTCCAGTTACATTGATTCCAACTAGGGGGTATCATTTGCTCCTAATAGGTTTATATAGCTCATTGACAATGAAGGTCTAAAGCCAATCACACATATCGCTCAGCCAAAACCGAGGACTTGCAGTAGACTTATAAAAATGAGTACATATATAGAAAGCCATTATATTTTAACTATCATTCATTTCTGCCTTTTAAAAATGGAATCTGAAAGTTATTAAATATCTGTGTATGTAACAGTAGCTCAGTGAAATATGTCAAGGGAGATACCTAGGCTTTTATGTACTCTTTGGACATAACTAATGGTGCTGGAAAATGCTGAACATCAAGCTTGCAAATACATTTCCACTGATATTTCAGTTATGGGTGAATATTGTTGGTTTTAATGTTGTTTTTAATATAAAAACTACAAGGGTGACATCAGCCCACTGAAGTTCTCAAACCCTTGATGGATCACCAACAAAGCCATTGTAAGTGAAAAGCCAATTCAAGTATTCCTAAAGCCAAAAGATAGATTGGATTGATATAGGAAGGATAAGAACCCTCATCAGGTTTTATTTCTTTTATATGCTCACCGAGGGGGGTTCCCTAGGGGACACTCCTGTGTGGTTACATGGAGAGGAAGTAAGTAGATTTTCTTCAGTGAGAGACCAGCAATAAAGGCATCTTTTTATTAAAATGGAGAAGGGTTAGAACTTCTGTCCGATTTTATTGCTATCTATGATAAAGAGAATATTCCCTTCAACCCCTGTGTGATTTTTAGGACAGGAAGTGGAGTGGGGATCACAATGGACACATATAGCATTAAAAAATGACAGAGGTTTAATCGTTTCTCATTCAATCCAAAACAAAGGTTCCATCTGATGTTCAACTTTAAGAGATGTGGAATAAGAATTACCATTTCATTGTTTGCATTGCGTTGATGCCCATTGCTGCATAAGCTTTACAGATCAATACAAATGCATCTCAGAAGACATCTCCATGTTATGAGATGGAATTTATTATACTCTGTAGAGCAAATATGAATGTATTGAAATGTAAAACATTTACTCAGCAAAGTCTTCTCTGCCATTATTTATTCAGTGTCCATAATTATCTTCGTCTCTTTAGACAACACATTAATGTGTTTCAGAATATTCTCTGCTTAGCCCAAAGGCAAATTAACATGTTTAATGAACATCTTTAATAATCTGTAATAATTTATTATAATACATTGTATGGGGATGCATCAAATCCATGTGTTCAGGTTCACATAAAATGCCAAGCAGTGATATGAAAATTTTTGCAAAATGCTACAGCTGGATTCTTATTTGTTAAATTTAAAGTTTGACAACAGCCAGATATAAAATTAAGCTTGGGTGAAGTGTTTGATTTTGCATATAGATTTTGCTTTCTTTTCAATTAATTTAAAATGAATATCTAATAAATACGTAATATAAAAGATCGAGTTGCAGAGTGCCAGATTGTACATTCTGATATATTCCCAAGGGTACATGGGCCTCAGAAAGGTAGAGCATTCTGACGATGAAATAACAACTGATGAAATAGGAGCTATGGTCAGTAGCTTGGATCCTCCAGATCCTGCCTCTTGGTGCACTGCTATGATGGGTAGCCTCAACAACCAATAGCAAAGTGCAAGAGGCAAGCAAGAGCAAGCCAAAGCCAGTGACCACAGCAGCTGGAACACCTTTCCACTACCTAAAGGCTCAATGAACTCTACAAGCAGCAGTCTCTCTCTGTAAAAGTGAGTTTGGCTATTTGACCAGCCAAAGTGCAAATCATCTCAATAGCAGTCTATTCTATGGAGATTATTTTCTCAGTGCTCTGCAACACCTGAAGCAGGTTTGGCTCAGATGACATTTTAAAGCTGAATTCCCGGAATATATAAAACCGGCCCCACACCTCAAGGGTTAAAAACTTGTTTTTGTCTAGGATACCAGTAAAAAGCACTTCTTCCTCCTTCTCCCTCACTCCCCCAGCAGCTAGTTCTTACCTCTTCTTTTTGATGGCTCTGGTTTGTTGGCAGGTCCTCAGCATCCTCACAGTGCATGACTGACTGGATTGCATGTGCATTGTATGTGATGACATCTCAGCCCGCCATTGCTAGCCAGAGTGCCAAAGAGAAGAGGCTTCTGGATACCAGTTGCATGGAAGGAGGGGTCTGCAGAAATGAGGGACATGACTAATAGATGTGCTTTTTACAAGTACTCTAGGTAGATACAGACGCTTAACCCTTGCAGTTGGGCTCTCCTGCACTGCAAGGGTTAAGGTAAATTTTCATATTCCCAAATTAAGCTTTAGGCAGCCCTCCATTAGGCTGAGAAGAAAGTTGACATAATGACAAGTTTCAAAAAATAGTAGAATCAAAACTGTGTTGGCTTTCCTCTCTGTTTTACATTTAGTTTGTAAAGCACTGCAAAAACGGACAGCACTATATAAATACCTGTAATTAATACATTAAAAGTCAAAAGCACCTATACATGGTGAGACATGGTCACATGATTCAAACTATATCAGAAACATATTTTATTGTGTTTGGCTAGGTAAGCTTGTGATTGACCATAACACTTATAAAGGCATTGAAGAAATTAAAACAAATAAGCCTGTGCCTGTAGCAAGGGGTCTTTTCTCTGCCTCAGACAGATTTTTGATATTTCCTTATCACATCCGCACAGTACGACCAACCAGTGACATCTGCTGTTTGCATGCAGCATGAACTGTGCAATGCTGTGTACATTCCTAGTGTATAAAAAGGATCAAAATCAGAGTACTTCCTAAATGTGAGCTGAATACTCTTCTGGGTATGAATACAGAGCACTGTAGTTTAACTATTTGCTCTGTGATGACTTTTAAGTGGGCTGTTTTTGTTTAGAGGGAATTACTCACTAAGAAAAGAACACTTGGTCATGCGACAGCTTACTGTTAATGTAACATGTTTCTGCTTTACCTGTCAGGAGTAAAGTATATGCATACCCTATCATTACAACCTCATATAAACTTATTATTGTCATTGCCTGTTGTATTTGTGTCATAATCCAGAACATGCAATTAGGTAAATTAGTTCTTAAATATTCATGATTATGATGGGGATGTAAGGCTATAAATTCTTCAAGGATGGAAAATGTTTTTTTGTGAATGTGTAATTATAGGCACCATGTTTTATTTTAGTTTCATTTATAGAATGAAAAAAGGTTAAAACCCCTTTTAGATTTTTATTGCTGCTTGTGGCCCCCACTAGGGAGATTTACCCTCTATATTTTTTTTCTGGGGCCTGCTGTCACCTGGACTGAGAGTAGGGGGATATCAACATTTTCTAGTTGCTGTAGAGATGGTAATAGAGGAATATAGGGGAATGGAGGGGAAATCTTGCAATGGGGATGCTTGTTTTGATGGCAGCTCTCTAAGAAGGGATTTTTCACACTTTGCACAGATTATTTCTCACTTCCTGCTACGTCTATAGGTCAAGAATTAATGGAAATGTCCCCAATGGCATACAGATGGCAAAAGGGCAGGGATTTTATCTATTCACTGCTCCATCTAAAACTAAAAAAAATTGGTGTTGGGCTTAATAATGAGCTATATAACTGCAAAGAATTAGGATCTAAATCCTAGCCCTGACTCTTGTAGAATACATTGCTTTTATCTGCAGATAGAATAAGACCTTTGTGGGTAACATAAGGGCATAGTGAATGTGAGATTTAGTGAGGAAAGGTAATTAAAGAACAAAAAGAGTGGATGGTAGAGGTGTTGAGAGTCTTGTTCTTTTCTTTTGGCCTGGTCTAATTTCTCCAGTTGTCAGCATACAGGAAGGCTGACCTTATTGCAGATTTTGTTCAAATGCAAGACCTGAATCAACTTGAAATAAAAATCTCAATAAAATTCAGTACTGACATTTCTTGTGTGTAAATTTTTTTTGACCTTGGCAAGGATATAGGGCCTTTGTTGTAAAGTATGTTGAAGATTGCTGTATCAGTCTCCAGGCAGTGAAATGGGGCATACCATAGACAAGCAATTGTCTATGGCTAGCCAATAGACAGAGATACATCTACCTGTCCTCAATTGCCCTGACACATCTATGGAGCCTACTGTGGTGCTCTCACTAACTTAGTCAACATGGGGATACGCCACATACTCTCATTCTCTATAGAGCTACATTTGCACTCATGGTTATTTTCAGAATGTTGTGTTATAACCCTTTGAGATACTGAGTAGATTTAGTAATCAGAATCGGTAATTATTACACCTATACTACAACTACTTGTTTTTATCCTCACTGGGTCATGTACCTGTGGTATAGTTGTAGCTTGTTACCTGTGGTCTGCATGTTTATTTGTGGAGACCTTTAGAGCCCAGGTTACAGGTACATAACAATATAAAAGTGAGATAAAGGGTTGATTTACTAAAGGCAAACAGGCTGTTCACTTTGCAAGGGAATTCTCACTTTAAGGAAATTTTCCCTTAGCTTGGTAAATGTGGTGAATACCCAATCATGTGCAAGGAGAAAAGAAAAAAAAACGTAAATTTGTGCACGTGATTGGATAATGGAAGTCAGCAGAGCTTCATCTCATTCAATGAGCTAAGGGAAAATTCCCATGCAAATTGAACAGCCAGCTTAACGTTTGTTAAGCAACCCCACTTACTATTTTGCTACACCCTTTGCTACCCATTTTATTTGGGCTGGGACTTCAGTTGGGCTTTAAAGAAGATGTCCCTATTTTCCTTTGTGCTATTTTGACAATAAAACTAATTAGCAAAATAATGTGTTGAAAGGATAATGGTTGCTGGTGAATGCAGACAATGAAATAAAGTCACGAGTAGGTAAAAACCATGTATGGCTTCTAATTATGTTTATGTTTTCAAATTACTTTTATGAATTTTCATGCTTATGGCAATGCTGTTTTGTCCTCTTTGAATAGTAATGTCAGTTTATGAGTAGACATCTGGCATACAATGCACTTAAGATCTTTTTATCCCGTAGAGCATATACTTCCTTTTTTAAATATGCATGAACTATTGTTTAGCAGATCTACTTTACCATGTCAAAATAGTATTAAGTGTAGTGCATTGATGTTCCATAGTGAGATGGAAATAGAAGGTATCGAAGATCAAGCCATTTAACTCAAAAATAGATGTGCTTCCTCGGTTTAGAGGTTGTCATAAAGCAACGATAAGTATCTGAGAAATAAGATACACAATGTCATCTGAATATCTGTACATATAATCCAACCAAGATTGCATTTTTGGACATGGGCTTTGGCTTTGGCTTGTGAAGTGGACATAGCAGCATGGTCTGATCAAATCTGGGATTATTGTGGCCTTAGGGGTTCTCTGAGTTGATAGCCCTTCATGAAATCTCTTTCAAGTACCAGCTATGGATTTATGTGTGAAATACATTTTGTCATTTGCATTAGTCAGCTTCCTGTATAGAATGTTGGCCTTGATTTAAGGAACTGGAGCCATGTAAAAAATCAGATTGCTTGTTTTGCTTCTATATCTGACTAGAAATTCAGATATGCTCCACCCTTTTGTACTAGTTCTTAGAAATTGAACTATTTTGTTTTATGATTTATTTGGAAGTATTGGTTCTACAGTTTCTATAAGAACAAATTAGGAATAGGTTTTGTAAGATTTTGAAGGTTAGCGCAAGAGTGATGCAACTACAGATGTGGGGGATAAAGTAGCAGCGGATAACATTCTGAACTACTTGTTTTAAAGCTACTTTGACAGTGCTGCATGTCAACTATATAGCCCCTTATTCTCTTTTTAATGACTTTCCAATTTCCACAAATCTAAAAGGCCACATGTTTTTTTTTTTTACATATTTTATAGGATTTTTATAGTAAAACATAATTTTAGGCCCTAATTTATGGCCCAGACCTCAGCCTGCGGGCTCTCCACAAAGTTAGGTTTATGTACAATATGTTAAGATGGAAATAAGAGATGTCTAAGATCAGAACATTTACCTCTAGATGTGTTTTCCTCTTTTAGAGGTTGCCATAAAGTCATGATAAGTATTTGAGATAAGAAGACACGCAATATAACCAAAATATTAATTCATATAATCCAGCCAATATTGCATTTTAAGGACATGGTCTTTGGCTTGTGAAGTGGATATATCACCATGGGTCATTCAGATCTGGAATTATTGTGACCTTTGGGGTTCTCTGAATTAATAGTGCATTATGAAATATTTTTGAAGCATTTGTTTATTAAATAAGGCTCTAGGGTCTACAAAAGGAACAAACTACAATTTCCTCTGATTCCCTCTTTGAACATTTTAATCTATTAAAAGTCCAGAATTTACAAAAAAATTAAATACTATTCCTTCTACTGTATTCAACTGTGCTTCATATAATGTCAATGGTTTAAGGTTCGAGTTGGGAGCTATCCACATGAAATAATTACTCTGACTCATAAATGGATGGTCTAATCAGAGGACTGAACTACATTAAGTGATGCTTCCCCAGTGACTTGGTCTATATCTCTCTCGTGCTTCGGTAATTCTAGGGCTATGCCTTGGCTCTGTCATGCTAGAATGCTTTCCAATAAATAAAAAATGTAGAATCTGTAGCACAAATGTAATATTAACCTAGATTTCCCCTAGGACTGAGGTGAATGCTTATGGGTTCTGCTGGGGGCAAATGTGTAGCCCATTTGTTTTAGAAACAGAATTTAGTTAAATGAATTGGATTCATACTATAGAAATTTAAGGTTTGGTAGTCATAGCATGGGAATTCCATATTAGATAATATTTTGTTATCTCCCTATAGACATCTGTATTTTTACATTGCTTTAGGAGACTATTTAAACCTTATAAGCTGACCACTGATGTATGAATATTAGATCATTTGATAGTGCTGTATATCTTGCATACAGTGCAGATGTTAAGGCAGTTTATAAAATGGAGTAAATGAAGACAACAGTAAGACTGATTAATATACTGTGTTTTGTGTCATATATTACTACCTTACCTCCTCATCTGTAGAGTCATTCTTCATTAGTGTAATCCTTTGGAGTGGAGGTTGCCAAAGATGGACATGACCTGGCCCATGTGTGGGTAGAGTAGGTGAGGATTTTGTTGGGGCATAAAATTCCAGTCAAACTGCAATAAGTTAATGTAATATTTGTTTTCAATTAATATGTTTTTATTATCAATGTACTTTTAGTAGAACCTACTTGATGTAACAATACTCACCCTAATATATTTCACCATAAAAGTCACGCCTACATGTCTATGATAAACTACTGTCAGTGTGGTGAGGAAAGAGACCTGAACTCCAGCAGTTATTAAAAGAAAAAACAATTGAATGCAGTTATGTGTTTATTAGAAAAAGCATTTTAGATAATAGACATATTCAAATGTGTCTGAACATCGGCCTACTGGCAGCACTCTAAGTCACTCTTCAGATTTATTGCCTTGCAGAGTACTGTCAGTAGACAAGCCTACAGGAGGAAATAGCAGAGGGATGATTTCATCAGTGTGCTGCCACTCGTTTATTGCCCAATCACAAGCTGAATCCTACCTGGACCAGGCAATTTTGCCTGTACATAGGTCACAGACCTTGCTGAGCTGTCTGCAATGATTGCCTGACCTAGCTGAATTACAGAGTGTGACTTGGTGTGCACACAGAGCTAACCCTAGGAAAGTCAGAAATTGAAAAAAGATTTGGGGGTCATAGTCGACTACAGATTTAATAATAGCATGCAATGGAAGGCTGCAGCAAACAAAGATAGCAGGGTACTTTCATGCATTAAAAAGGGAATGTATTCTAGAGACAAAGCAATACATTGGCCACTTTATATATCACTGGTTCGGCCTTATCTTGAGTATGCGGTTCAGTTCTGGTCACCAATCCACAGAAATTATGTCCTTGAGCTAGAGAGAGAGTCCAGAGAGGGGCAACTAAAGTAATTGAGGGGCTGGAGAACCAAAGCTTTGAGACAAAGTTGCTAAATGTAAACTTGTTCACGCTGGAAGTGAGGCGATTAAGAGGGGACATGATTTTGATGTAGAAAATGTTTGGCGGTGATGGCAACATCAGCAATACACTTTTCACTGTAAACTCCCTAAAAAGACAAGAGGCCCACTACCTAAAACAGGTGGAGAAAAGATTTAACCACAAAGGGGGTAGGGGCTTCTTTTCAGTTAGAGCTGTTAAATTTTGAAACTCTCTTTCCCAAGCAGTGGTTTCAGCAGAGAGTATTGAAGCATTCAAAAACCATTTAGATACCTTCCAAAGACACTGTAACATACAGGGGTACACGTACCCCTAAAAACTAGACTGCACAGGGACTCATATACACCCATGCATGCATGCACAAACACACACACACAGACACACAACGGTTGAACTTGATGGACCTGTGTCTTTATTCAACCTGAAATACTTTGTAACTATGTAATCCCCATGATTTAACAGATTAGCAGTGTAGCAAAGGGAAGGTGAGTATATATTGGGGTGTTGGAATTAAAATAAACCACTTGCTTAGCCCTGCATTCACACAAAATAGGCTAACTTTAAGAAAGTTAGTCACTTTCTCTTACTTAATCTTTTCATACCATAAAGTAGATTCTATTGAATATGCAATGATTGTTAAACAATTTTTAGTGATGTTATCAAGTTGGATTATGCATACCACTAGAGTGAATGGAAAAACCATGGATAAGGGTATCTAATTAAACTTCTAGGTGATAGAGAACACTTTTACCACTCTTTAATTCCTCTTCAATTCCCCCGTGGTCTTATGATCTGTACCCAATGCCAGCCCAAGTCCAACAATAAAATTATTTCCATACATTTATGTGTGATTGCCTTTCCTCCTCCTGTTTTGCATCATATTGTATCAGTAAGATGGTTAGAGACTTTAAGTTTTTCCGCAATATGAGCATATTATCGAACCTGACACAAATTTTGCCATTTTCTCTGGAATATCATTGATTTGTTGCAAAAATATTCACGCCGCACCATGCTGCAAAACCTAAACTGTAGAAAATGTTTCCTAATTAAATCCCAGGAATTGGCAGAGCTGATCTAAGACGTGTCACACAACACTAGTCTATCATGAAATTGGGTTTAGCTTCTAGAGAAATGCATACATTTTACCATGTATGCAAATAACCGGCGTATGCCATTTAACAAATATTTGAAGTGAAATCAATTGCAATGACTTAAAGGAGAACTATTGCATTCTGTTAGGATATATCACTTTTAACTGGTATGGTGTCCATATATGAGCCAAGTAAATCATCCCACTATATTAGTCTGCTAAACACCTTAAAGTGGAACTCTGAGATAAGCAAATATTGTCTAAATGCAAGAGACGTGTCTTTTTACTTGAATCTTGTTGTCTTTTGTGTGTTTCTTTCAGATCTGTTTAGTAATCCAGTGTGCAACTTTATCTATGTGCAGGATCTTTCTGTAATAAAGACCAGACACTGCTGCTCTCTCTCCATGTGCAGGGTGACTGGTCTTGTATCTGTACCCTCCTGTAGTTATCTGCAAGTAGCCTGTGGTAGGTGGACCTGCTGGGTTCCTCCACAGTTTTGATCTCTGCACAGGCTACGTACAGTACAGTAACAAAGCCACTACTAACTTTAGTAGGTAATACTTACGTTTGTAAAAGCATTTGTTGCACACAACGTGGATGCATAACCATTGTGGCATTTGGGGAGCATATTTAAATGAAAGTTTTTCGTTGTTGTGCCAGAGTTTAGCTTTAAAAAAACATTTGTATGAAGAAACAAACATTAATTGTTGCAGATATAAAGTACAGATAACTAGAGGCGCCTATACACAGCTGCAGTAGCCTCTAAAAACTGCTGTTACTGCCAAATAGTGGGCCACGCTGACAGGTAAAGCTAAAACACTGGCGGGTGGTATCAGAAGTTGCAGCTTAATGTCACGTCCCACATTCTTGTTGTCCCATCACCATGATGGGGTCCCCCATTGTCCAAAAGAAATGTGCAGGAAACATGGAAGGGCATATAATTGTCAGCTCCGACACAGAGTGCCAAAGTTTTGCCCATAAGAACAGCTGGTTTTTTTGCTGTATGGTCAGAATTTTAGATTGCACTGCAAGCATGTGCAGGCACCTCAGAGTTGCCACTGGAACAAATGTCCCCATTGGAAGATCTTCCCTCTCTTCCTGCCCTGATGATAACTCATGTTTGCCCTCACTTACAGTCCTGGTAACAGTGGTCACTTGGGTAAATAGAGAGATCAAATGTTTGCAGAGGGGACAACAGCAGCAATTAAAATGTGATGGGACTTATGACCCATTATCATTATGTTCAAAAAAAGTTTTGGCTTTACACACACTTTAAGCTTTTGTTTTTCCTTCTACTTTTCTTTTGTTGTCTTTTGTGTTTTACCCTTCAGTTTCCACTCCATTCAAAAACAAAGTTTGGGCTGGAGCTGAGGTTTAAAAGATGCGCCTGATCCACTGACAACAATGAGCCAGGGACTATTCATAGTCATTCTTTAACAAAATAGGTGTAAGGAAGAGAAGATTTTATCTTAACACTTTTTTTGTGTTTTTATTACATAATGCTGTTTTATTAGGACACAGTAAGAATACTTAAAGTGACACTAAACTCAGGAGTTAAATCTTAAAAATGCATTCAAGTACCTTAACTAATAACAAAAATGTATCTTATTTGTGTATCACTCGGCTGTAGATCCTCAAATCATCTCTGAATTTGGGCTGAAGGTGTCCTTCCTTCTGGAGGTTGGCTACTTTTGTTCCCCATGGTCCCTGTGTGTGTTGTAAAGTATTGAGCTTGGAGTGGTGGATACTTTGCAACATACACAGTATTACATTTGTCCATGCAAGCACAGAAGAATTCATGTAGATCTGGCAAAAACTCTATTGTTCTCACAACTTTCTCTAGGGAGCTGACAATGCTGGCTCTGTTGCATTTAAATCCCAAGCCATGTTGACAGCCTTGCCCAATTCTCCCCTGCTGGACTATAGAACACCTCTACCTCTCATCATTTCCATTGTCCAGCACAAAACTCAAGCAGAGATGACAACACTCCCTGGAAATTCAGTGCAGCAAAGATGAGTTGTCATCTTACTACAGAACATTAGGAGCTCACTTGATTTCTGGTAGAATTGACAAGTATAGTTCTGTATTTGCAGTATTTATAAATGGATAAACAAAGTAAAATGTGCATGTTCTGAAGAGATGTACCAAATTTGACTTTCTTTTATTTCGCCCAGGCATACACTTTAATTGGCAGTCCGGCTCCCTAGTACATTTGTCATCTATGTTCTTTTGTCATCAGCCAACATTTTGTTCACACCAGATCTTGGATCACAAGATGCAGTACGGCTCTGTAAGATTTTATTTTCTTTCTTTAATCTCTAAAAGAGACTATTTCATTATTACCATCTGAACAACCCCGGGATACATTCATGTTTAATAAATCTGAATTTGGATCTTGGCATGAGACAGTTTGTTATTGCAGACACTAATCTCAGCCAGCTCGTGCTTTATTATTCCGCTCACAAAGTCATAAAAGTTTACTCATGGGTGACGTCCTGCAAGATTACTCAAGGAGATATCATTTGGAGGATAGTATATTTGAGCTGTACCTGCACAAGATAGGAACACTTGCAAACTCACCGTTGATTAAAAATAGCCAGCAGGAAAAACACTATTTATAAAGTGTCATTATTTATACATTTTGCTTACACCTGGTATGATAATAACCATGTATGTCTATAAAAAGCCATCAGTGTTTGTAAAATAAGACCTTTTTTTAAGAAAGAAATGTGGGGTCTTTGTATAGTCTACCCCACACTTGATTTGAGTGTTTTTCTACTGGACAACTCTGAACAAAATGGTGCATTGCTATCCATTTGCTCATCTGCATTATTAATCATGGATGAAAATAAGATGACTTTTAAAGACAACCTATATAGATAGAAAAATAAGAGCTAATGTTGCTTACTTCATTTTTAAAGTAAACTCCAGGACCAAAAAATATATATTGCATTATGCATATTTTTTTATATATACATTTATATATTTAAATTTACTTCTCAATAGCCACAAAGAATATAAATCCACTTTATGTGAATGAATGCCTTTGAAAATCCAGATATTGCCTTGTTAAAGTCTCTGTGACATCATCACTGTGCTCAACATCTCTACAGAGAGTAGAGCTGTGGGAGGGCTCCACCCCTCCACCCACTACAGGCTGTCTGCAAAAAACTACAGGAGGGGGCTGAAACAAGACCAGTTCCTGGACAGAGGCAAAGTGAGTTGTTTCATGCTGGATTACACAGATGTGATGGAAATACACCAAGGATAACAGGATTTAAGTAACAATAGATATGCATCTTATATTTACACAATATTTGTTTAGCCAGCTTTATTTTACAGTATTCTTTAATAGCTGCAGATGATAAACATTCACTTTGTGTGCACCAGATGCCCTCAAAATCCAGATATCACCTTTTAAAAATAGCAGTAATAACATCACTGTGCTACACATAGCCTGTACATTGGGGTTGGCGAGGCCCATCATGTGCTTCCACTATAGACTGCCTACAGATAACTACAGGAGGGGGGCAGATTCAAGACCAATCACCCTGTGCAAGGAGAGAGAGAGCAGCAGTGACCAGTCCTTTACTACAAGAAATGCCTGGACAGAAGCAAAGTACAGTAGATGTTTCACACTGGATTACTGCACAGATTTGGAAGAAATACACAAAGCTCACCAAGGGGCTGATGTATAAATCTTCTGCCCAGCATAAAACTGGGCATATTCCAGTTGCATGGCATTACTACCCCTAGATAGAGCCGAGAAACGTAGAAATTCCTTTGCTCTTTGACTCCACTTGGTGGCGGTAATGCCATAGGGCCCTTTATACATCAGCCCCCAGGAGTCAATTAAGAATAGACATCTCTTGTATTTAGACATTTGTTTAGTCTAGATTTCAGCTTTAAAGAAGCAGGATCCAGGGTAGATATTCTGATGCTGGCTTCGATAGCAGTGAGTAGAATTCTTGGAACAAGCATGCAAGACAAGAGTTCATCCTCTGCAGATTTCACTGGCTCCATACTGTAAAGCCAAGATCATAAAAACTATTAAAGTCAGGGGCACACCTACCGCTGGTGCAGCTGGTGTGGCTGCACCAGGGCCCCAGGCTGGGGGGACCCAGTGAGATCTGGTCCTGCGCAAGGGCAGACTGAGCCCAGTGGCAGGGGGCTAATTGCCCCTTTTATGACCTGCAGGCAGGGCCAGTGGCATTAATACATGACTGGCATGGAGGTCCCATGTAATATACTTACTCTGTCTTCTTCCAAGTTTCGGACCTTGGTTCCACACTCTAGCCAATCAGGTCCCACAACGTCACTTGGATCCACCCCGTAGCTAGCTCCACAGCACATAGCTGTGGAATTTGAAGTACATGTTTGTGACGCCATGTATTTCTTTCCGGCTACCAAGGCACACCACTCTCCATCCTGAAAGAAATACTATTTAGTCACCTCACCACTCTCCATTCTGAGTTCCACGCTGACAGGCTGCATTCTTTCTTTGGAGCTACACGCTGACATGTTGATCTCTCCGGCACCTTCCCTTGTGCATTGTGTGGAATTACAAAACTCTGCTTACTGCAAGTTGGCAAAGTTAACCGTTGACTTACTTGCTGGGATTGATATGAATGTATAACTGTTTCAAGTGCTTTGGACAGTTTCATTTAAAGGACTAAAGTTAGTCTTATTCTTTACTTGCAATGAGTGTATCTGATTTCTGTTCATATATATTGTACAGATAGTAACTTGAACAGTTTTTGGTGGAAGTGGACTATAATTGTAATGAGCTTTTTTGATGGGGGAGTAGGTTGGGGGGGCAAGAGAAAAAATCTTGCACCAGGGCCCTTTGTTCCTTACATCCGCCACTGACTATAGTACTTGCATCTTTAAAAACCAAGTCAGCAATAGCAATGCTTTTAAAAATCCAAAAATCAGAACTGTCTGGCCAGTATGTGTTCCATTGGGAGCTATGAAAACTCACTGCTCACAAGGCGATCTGCTGAGAAAGCAATATTTGCAGCACCCTATCAGTTATAGAATTGCACATCTCCAATTCCTGAACATAAAAACATCTAGATAAAATCTCTGATTGTAATTTATTGCTTTATATTGTGGTAATTCACATTTTGGGGATTGATTGTACAACTCCACTTTAATTTTACCTCCTACTTTTACTGTGAAAGATAAATATAATTATCTAATAGCTGGAGAACATAACAAAATATTGTTCCCATCTGTCATACAATATTACATTTCTACGATTCCTTTCATTATATGGCCGTCTCAGAAGTGTCTTTTTTTTAACGCGGGCCAGGCGCCATATTAAACCTTTCAAGACACCTGCCTAAAGAGCTCTGCAGAAGATAGAAACTGATTTAACAATGAGAAATAATTTCCTTCCTGGTAAATTAGTTTGTATACTGAACAGAGGGACAAACGCACTTAACATTTACAAAGGAAGAGGCGGTAGATTATTTTTTCTTCTATCTACCATGAAAAATATTTCAAGGGTGCAATATCAATACAACTGGTGTATCTAATTTCTAAAAGGTCACTGTCTTCACTTGGAAAATAAAGTTTAATACTTGAGCTTTTAATTTATGCTAACCAGATAGTTATTTTTTGTAGCATAAAATGGAGTATAAGCTAGAGTGATCATACTGAACAACAGCCACTGCAGTTTAGTTATTTGGTGAAGTTAATGCTGAACTCTGACCTTATCTTCAGTCTTGGCCAGTTGTACTCCTCCTGTACTGCAACTGCTTAATCTGATTTCACTTTTATGAGAAGTTCAGCAAGTAAGGTAGGGCCCGCTTCATTTCATGGATGGAGGACATTGCATATCTTATTTTTCTTCTCATAGTGGCCATGTGACTAGGACATGTGACCATTATAGATGAGACTTCCCAGCAATGCACTGCAGATGTAACCTTCCCAGGATGCAACGCTTGGGAACAGATTACATCGCTAATGCCCAAGAAGACCAGGGCGTGGAAAAACAATACATTTAAGTAAAAAAATGTTTTTATTTTTTTTTAGTTCATGAATGTTAGATGATTTGTCACAGAGCTGCATGCTGATGTGATTTTTAGTGAAAGGGGGTGAAGGTCTGCTTTAAGGGTAAGGTAAAGTGGGAACGATGCAGTCATGTATTAGGGTGTTAGCGTTAGGTGATAATTGGGGGGTGGAGGGGCATGAAAACAGATATTGTGCATCATTTTGATCTGAAAGCAGTAACATACTATATAGCTCTTTATACTGGTTTGTTTGGAGGGGCATGAAAACAGATATTGTGCATCATTTTGACCTGATAGCAGTAACATACTATATAGCTCTTTATACTGGTTTGTTTGGATACATGGGAACCTACCCAGTAAGGAGGTTTTCTTCTGTTGTTGCCAACTTCTCACCAATCTTCATTTCCATACAAATTATTGAGAAGTCAGTGAGATGATATACTTAATTGTAAACTTGGGAAAACAGAAAAGGCAATAAAGAAAATAAATGTCTCAGCTGAATGCTGCATTTTTAAAAAGCTTTGCTGTAAATTAAATTGTAAGTGGCAATTATATATCTAGCTGATTTAATGACCGGCGCTGTAAAAAAAGCAAAATTGATACTAAAAATGTCACTATATGGTGCCGTGAAGGTCTTTTTCTGTTTCCTTTGCCACTGGTTGAAACAATGCTCAGATAATTACCTTTATTGTAGGTCATTTACTAAATATTCAGCACCATACAAGAGACTTTGATGGTACCTTTGCTCAAACAGGTTCCGCCAAGCATTTTGATGTTATGCAACAACCAGAGTGGCAAAGAATCCTTGGATCCCTTTCTTGAAACTCACCTGCAGAGGGGACGTCGACTCCTGTTTCCCCTGCTAGAAGACTGATCAAGCAGTGGTAGAACATTCATCACCTCCAGATACCATTCAGTCTGTGTCCTATTTAGACTTAGATACCAGGATACAACTGGTACCTCTGCTTTCAGGTGTTTTCAAACAGCAGCAGATTGTTGTACTGTGTTAGCCATACCAAAAGCAGAAGTTTGGATTTAGGGTGTTACCTATCTATGTATCCTAAAAAAAAATTAAAATAGCACCCAATGTCACATATTTGTGTCAAGGTGATAACATCTGTATCTGTTGTTTTATGTATAAAATGCGTGTTTCTTTCTTGTTTAAATGGGAGGCTGAGGGGGAAGAATCAGTTTAGTGAACAACAAAACCAACATTCAGGAGACTGCAGTATTGCCTCCTAAACGCTGGGCAACCACTGCTCTGCTGCCCTGTGGAAGCGATCCACCACAGATCCCTTTTCGGTGTAAGCTGCCATACATATAAATGAGATCTTACTGTCAGTTCATATTGCTTGGGGAAGAGGCCAGCATGCTTCAAACCTTGCGCTATAATCTATTTAGTTGTTTTTATCATCATTTCATCAGGTTAAGAGGAATCTTAAAAATGCTATTTTTTGTGTCTGTTTGCAGTACATTGTGGTTCACTATTAAAAGGATTTTCAACATCACATGGGAGAAGAAACTGCTTTAGATCCTTCTCTATTTCCAGCTACAAGAGCTATAGGGTACTCTCTGTTTCATGGTTACCATCAAGAAAAGGAAAAGTAGGAGCTAGTGCAGGATGTCCAATTTATCATGTCACTCTCTTCTGATATTCTGGGATTTTGAGCAAAAGCTACTGTACACACATAGCCTGAGGATTTGTATGCATGGGTGCTGGTCCTAACCAGGCGAAGGTGTCCCAGTTTTTGACTGCTTTAGCCATACTTGGTCCCAGATATTTAGCACATGTGCTGAACGTCTAGATTATTTTGGAGACAGATGTGCTATATCCAAAAAAAAATTCTTAGAAGACCAAAACAGCACAATTATCCATATATTCATTTTAATATGGCCTACTGTGTGCAATTCCTGCATTGCTTGGAGCATCTCGAGCTTGCCAACAAAACCGACATTTGTCCTCCTGTTGTTTTGTAAGGAGAATGCTGGAACAAGGTCTAATTGATTATGTTTATGCATTTAAGGGCCTTAATCAGGGCTCCAAGTTTTACTTCAAATCGAAACATCTTTTAAATGGCTTTTCTTCAAACACACTCACCCATACCCAACAATTAGAAATCTCTTTACAAACGACTTATCACATGTGCTTTTAGCACGCACTGGCTGACCATGTCTGCCCATTAATTACCTTTTATTACAGTGTAATCTCCAGTTTACTTTAAATAAAGGTCAACTCAGTGTTTAAAAATCAGACACTGACTGATTGCGTGTTGCATTTTAACAAGGTTTGTATCTCATTGGAATGCAGGATTTTTTTTTTCATGCTACATTATATTTTTGAAATTTAATAAGGTGTCTTTCTGACTGACGTGAACCTAGTTTAAATTCATTTTTATGGGTAGATTTTTGGAATTATCTGGTTTCTGTAAAAAAAGAAAAAAAGATAGAGAAGGAGAGAGAGAGCCTGATTTGCCATCTGCTGCATACCTGTCATTGGAGTCATTAATTCGGAACTTCTCCCAGTTCTTGCAGTGCCTCACGTATTGGAACTCTCTGCGTACCATTCACACACTTCTCATTAGCCAGAAACTAGTGCTTAGTTTAGATTGCATTTTCTATAGTTGTAGCAGAAAATCATTAACTATGACTCGTTATTATTATAAAGCTCAACAATGACTTATTTATCTTCATCGGTGCCTGACACAGCAATGTATTATCTCCACTGAATATACTGTATTTCTGTCAATACCACACAATTAAAGAAGACCTGTCACCGTAAATTAATATTTTCTGATTCCTTATTGTGTGGATAACTAAAAATCTGCCTCATTAGTTTTTTGCTGTAGAAAGTCATTATGTAAAGTGGAGCTAAACTTTAAAAAAAAAAAAGATTGCGAGCAGACAGGAACTTTTTTGCAGATGCTATGTCTATTTTGCAATAAAACAAACTTACTTACCTGTTCAAACTTATTTTCTGCACATCTCGGTGCGGGAATGAATGAACTTTCATGCACATGTGCGGGACTTATATCACCATCCACCAGCCAATCAAGATGGCCAAATACCCGACACCCAGAAGAAGCCAGCGAGAAGATGTCTGTGCGAATGAGGGTGTGAGGGGACATTTTTACAAAAACACTGGGTTTTACATAATTGAACATATAGGCCAAAATAGCTCAATTTGAATCTTAGTTAAGTTTTAAGAACATTTTTTCATAACAATCTCTCTCCATGATGGATTTTACTTCAAATTTATGCTATATCAACTTTTTAATGAGAGTGGTGATTACTTTAATTCCTGCATGCATTTTCCCAATTTCAGCTATTTGTTAGTCTATAATATAATTTATAATACTGTAAATATAAACCAATCAACACTGTACAATGTGGTGTCCATAATATATTTTAGTATCTATAAGATAGGCTGCAGAAAATTACATTTTCTATTATTTAATTTATACAGTTTACATGCTGAATTTATGTCTAGAATATATTGTTTGTGCTCTATATTATTACATTCCGGTGACGCTGACATAAATTCTGCCTCATAAATTAAACTAATGAACAAAATACCGTGTCTGGGTATTAGCATTTAATTTTCATGGCTTTAAGTTGTTGACGTTCTGCATGTACTTACTGCCCCTGAGAAGATGTTCGATTATTTTTCAATCAGAATTAAATGGACATGACACTCAAGTATCAGTTACCATGGGGATCGGGCTCCACTTAGAAATGCACTGAAACCAATGGCACTCTGACGCATTAGCATCTTAATGGCATGTTAAAAGCTGATATGGAGGAGTGCTGTTGTTATGTCATAGATCTCAGGGGCTTCTGGGAGAACCCATATGGCAATGTGGCACTTTCGATAGATAGGTACAGACAGGTGTATAGAGCACATAAGATGTCTTGTGTTAGTAAAACAAATGTTGGAAGACTCAAAAAAAATACAGTTTATTGGCTAATTAAAATAATCTTAAAATACATAGTTTCAGAGTGCAAGGCTTCTTCGTCTGCTGTTCATGTGGATGAAAGTCTGGTTGATAGTATTATTCTATATTTACAAAGTGGCAACGTATTAAACAGAGCTACATATTCAATTTTAAATGGGGTGCATATTAGAAACTCCAGCCGAGTAAACAAAAATTGACAGAGGAGAAACCAACCTTGTTTGAATATGTTTATAATATAAGAGGTTAGGAGTTACAAGAAACAGAGGCTAAGGATGATAATAAAGATAAAAGCTGATTAAAGAAGGTTACTTCATAATAAATTAGCAAGGTGGAGAAGTAGATGGGTAGGGCCTAAATTAAATGTTAAAGGTGGGGACGTCTAACAAAACGAAGAAAAGAATTGCAAAGGATGATAGGCAAGACAAATCTTAATATGAAGTTGTGAGTGAAGAGGACAATAATATGTCAGAACAAAGATGGTGGATTGGGTTGCATTTTTTGTATGACAACAGACATGATGGATGAGGAAATAGAAAGATAGATAGATAGATAGATAGATAGATAGATAGATAGATAGATAGATAGATAGATAGATAGATAGATAGATAGATAATTGTCTTTTTAAATAATTTGCCTTTGCACATACACAACAATATCTACAATAATGTTAAATGGCTGTGTGGCTTATGTAATACTGCAAATAAAGTAAAACAGTACATGATTGTAAAACCCAATTTCTGTCTGTAAAAAAGCATTTGTTGTTATTAATAAATTTAGAAACAAAACAAATTAACTCTGTATGGTAAAATAATGCAGAAAGAGCAATTAAAAAGGAACAGTTTAAGATCCATATTCGTACAGAGTTCCACGTTCTCATTAGTCTCATACACCCCTGTAGAAAATACTGAGAATTTAATTTCTCTAAGGTGTTGGGGAAATGAATGCCCTCATTAAAGAAAGCTAATTCATTCATGAAGACAGTGTTTTATTAGGACCAAGGCTCTCAAGCCAGTTTTTTGGATATTTGCCATGACCAGAACTCATCATGTTAGAACACGGAACAACATGAGATAGGTGTCTTTCCCAATATTTATACAGTTCTCCTGTCCTCCCTTATTTTCATCTTGTGTTGTGCCAATACTGTGTACTACTTATTGTCTCCTGATCACTTTACTGCACAGTATTCTTTTCCTTGGTGCAATACATCTTCCTATATTGACTTTTGATCACTGTCACTAACAATATATCTGAGAGAAGCTACCAGAAAGTAGTTTTTTTTTAATTTTGCTTCAATGGGAAACTATTCTAGAAAATTGCAAAACCAAAAACTAAATACCGTCCTTAGGGGTATTTTTATTTACCCTTTTCTATTGACAGACCCTCTTAATATGACTACTCTGGGTATTTTTATTATTATTATTATACAAGATTTATATAGTGCCAACAATTTGCACAGCGCTTTATAATATATTGAAGACATTATAATTACAATACAATTCAAGACAAGATGGTAAGGAGGGCCCTGCCCACGAGGGCTTACAATCTAAGAGGGAGGGGCAAGTGATACATGAGGTGGTAGCTGTGTGTGGGTGAATTGTTTGAGAAAGAGTTCAGTGGTTAGTTTGACGTGTGATAGGCTTCCCTAAAGGGATGAGTCTTTAGTGATCGCTGAAAGGCAGTCAGTGTGGGAGATGGATGGACAGGTTGGGGTAAGGAGTTCCAAAGAATGGGAGAAACTTTAGAGAAGTCCTGGAGGTGAGCATGGGAGGAGTTGACGAGGGAGCTAGAGAGCAGGAGGTCTTGGGAGGAGCGGAGGGGACGGTTAAAATGATGTGTGATAAGATGTAGGTGTCACAAATATCAGCTTATTCTATTAAAGAGGAGCATTACCCATATCTTTAAAATAACAACAAAGACACCTTTAGAAATGTTTAATAATCACAATCTACAAACACATACTTCTAGATAATTGCCGGCTTTGTATTCTTTGCATACCTTATTTCTCTTTTCTTCCCCAGTCTTCTGGCAGTGGCCATGTTTACCAAGGGCAGGTTAATAGCTCTCCTATTACTTCCTGGATTACTGGCACATGTGACTAGACATGTGACTAGGGCATGTGACCATGCACATCATCTCAGAGAAGAAAAATGCCTTTCCCTGAGATCTCATGAGATTACAGATGAGATTTTGCAGCAATGCTCTGCTGATGACAAGGCAATCCCAGTGTGCATTGCATTGGCAAACTGAAGTAATTTGCAGTTTCAAAGCTGTCTGTTTTGAAATGTCTGTTATTATTAATCATAACAGACATTTCTGTTATTATTAATCATCATACATAGAGCGATGCATTGGTAGAATTTGATTTTTTGAGTGTAAAGGTCCGCTTTAAGCCCATAACAAGAGGAAAAAATTACTTCTAGTTAAAGTGAATCTGCAGATTGACTCCATCAGTGATCCACCTAATGTTAACCTACTGTTTTACAAGTTTAATTTATGTGACAGATATCTGGCATGGATTTGCAGTGTTTTGGAGCATTGGCCTCCATTCCACCTACATTGCAATGAACAAGAATCCTTTCCTATTCTTGGTGAGCAGTCAACAGGACAGTTTTCTATTAGGGCTGAGAGTGCTCTCACCAGGTGCACAACTGGAAAAAATGTTTTCCTTCGTGCAATACATCTTGCTATATTGACTTTTGATCATGCCCTTTGCATGTAGGGAACTTAACTTGTAAGGGAACAAAATACCCTTTATCAGTTCATTAACAAGTCCATTCATCAGGGATCTGCTGAGAAAATTGGTATAGATAGACCTGCTTGCTTATGACAACTTAGATAATGTAATTTTACAAAAATGGATGGGTCACTTACAGGGTTCAGAGTAATAACACAACCATTATTGAATCAGAACACCAAAAGGTCTGTTTCTGGCATCTATAAGATATTAACCCTTGAAGTATGTATAAAAAAAGTGGAAGTGGGGCATGACATTAACGTAGACACTGGCACATTCTGTACAAAGAGTAGGCTATTGTTTATGAGTGTATACCATACTACACCATCTTACCTCCTATGATTCTCCTCCCAGCATTAGATCGTTGCTATATGATGCCCAATCTGAACAAACTCCAGTTATCTGAATTTCGAAGCCAAACCACACCCATCCTGTCTCTGCAGTAGGTTAGGCCTTTATGTTCATACATTCATGAAATTAATGCAAGAACCTATAGTCTGAACCTACTGCAGAGGCAGGATGGGTGTGAGGATTACTGACCTAAATTTGGTGAATTGTACAGGAAATTGCATTCTGCATACATAAATTAATTACTTCTGATCCTACATGCTTGTCCTTATATCATTAGGATTTTTTTTTCATGCATCAACCATTAGAAAATATAGAAGGAGCCTGCATATTATCACATCAAGAACCATGAAGGTTAAGCAGCACTTTTGCAAGCAAAATTTACTTTTCTAATTATAATGTCAGATAAAAAATTAAGGTCCATGAAATACGAGATGTTCTGTTGTTACAAAATTAATCTGGCATCATGCTTAATGTGATTGTGCTGGTACATGTGCTTTCATTTGACCTCATCCTTCACAATATCCGATAGCAGAACCAATATTTATGACCACACATGGAGTGTGTAAGGCAGCTGCAAAATCCAGATGCCAAGCTGTGGAATGTATTTTAACAGCCATGCCATCTGGGTCCCTGGCTGCTTCCTTTTATTGCCATTTGATTGTCTTGCAAGCTTACTTCTACATTGTGGAGCTACCCACAGTTCACAGGTTGGCTGAGCTGCTTTCTTTATGTGTGGCTGTGGTCTTGATCTCAATCATTGATTACTGATAATAGGTAAATATCAATGACAATTGACATATTAGAAGTCTTAATATAATTGTTTTTTTAATACCATCAAACTCAGATTGAGTATTAAAACAAATCTCAAAATCACCAGGGAACAAGCTCAGAACTGTCCTAAATCTTACATTCAGGTAAACAGTGAAATACTCGTGTGAAATACACAAACTGGCTTATCTGCAAATTATTTGAAATTCTGTCCAGCCACTTTTGGGATTTATACAGACATCCTGGAAAATTACAGCATTTTCTCTGTTAGAATAAAGTAACTCAGTGGTGTCACCTCATTGCCCGCAGCCTTTTGATAGCACAACAAAAGAAATCCAAAACATTAATAAGTCATCCGATCACACTGCTTTCTCTTCCTGCCAGCATGTGCCCTGTTGGCACATGTGCACATGGCTAATGTGGCTTATATAGCAAATACATATTTGCTATGTAAGCCACATTAGCCATGTGCACATGTGTCAACAGGGTTCCCTCTATGATTTTCAAGGTTTAAAATTCAACGTTGATTGGAGTGTAGCTTTAAATTGAATATAAACTCTTGTTGTATTCTTATACAACTTACTCTATTCCCAGTTTTTACTACCCATACTACTACTCAACTCAGGCTTGTATTACCAATACTGGGTCTACCCAAGCCACACTTATATTGAGTCTGCACTAGTTATGAACATTGTACAGTATATACTGTTTTTCTGTAAATACGTGTCTTACTGTACAGTATATTTAATTTATAATATTTGTGTGCTGTGTGAACTGAACCTGCACTCTGTATATTGCTCCAATTTAAGGCATCTATTAGTGGCTTTCACTTTGAATGTCAGTGTTACTAGGTCTATAGCTACGACAATGAATGCATATAATCAGTATATGGCAAGGTTATTTTCCTATTGCTTACAAAAGAATCATGCTGCTATGCTCCCAAGAGGAAGAATTTTAATAACCTTCAAGTATGTATGGTAACATTATCTTTTTGATCATCATTAAGCAAGTTGTCTCTTAATGTATTCACCTACACATAATGATCGCATCCATTTTTGTATGCATTCGTATCCAGAAAACAAGTGCTATTTTCATATGGTTGCAAAAACTTTTTGCTGAGTCTTTATCTCTCAGAACGTACTTCAAACAAAAGGAAATTATTTAATGGAGGAAGCAGAGATGCTCCCATGTTATTGAAGGAATGCATTTACATGAAAATGACTTTCTGCTTCTCAACATTATTGCTTTTCTGGAAAACTGTTACATAGTTATAAGATTGGCAAGGTTAAAAAAAGAAGCATTAGAGTCATTTATGATGATGTTTGTTACTTAAAGTGCTAAAATGGCTTCTATTGTTAAAGCAAAAATTCAGCTATACAGCTAAATACACTGCTGAAGCTGTTTTACTTTCCAGAAGATTTATTATGAAATAATTGTGTGATTCTGTCTCTCTCTGCTGAGTTATATACACTGTGTGCACAATTATTAGGCAAGTGAGTATTTTGACCAAATTACCATTTTTATGCATATTGTCCAACTCCAAGCTGTATAAGCTTGAAGGCTTATTGAATTTAAGCATATCAGGTGATGTGTATTTGTGTAATGAGGGAGGGTGTGGCCTTAGGAGACCAACACCCAATATCAAGGTGTGCATAATAATTAGGCAGCTTCTTTTCCTCAGGTAAAATAGGCCAAAAAAAAAGATTTAACTGACTCTGAAAAGTCAAAAAATGTAAAAAGTCTTTCAGAGGGATGCAGCACTCTTGAAATTGCTAAGATATTGGGGTGTGATCACAGAACCCTCAATCTTTTTGTTGCAAATAGTCAATAGGGTTGCAAGAAACGTGATGAGAAAGAAAGATGCAAATTAGCTGCCAAAGATTTGAGAAGAATCAAATGTGAAGCTACCAAGAACCCATTATCCTCCAGTGCTGTCATTTTCCAGAACTGCAACCTACCCGGAGTGCCCAGAAGTACAAGGTGTTCAGTGCTCAGAGACATAGCCAAGGTAAGGAAGGCTGAAAGCTGACCACCACTGAACAAGACACATAAGTTG
The DNA here is from genome assembly GCF_000935625.1 of Nanorana parkeri. Lineage (NCBI taxonomy): Eukaryota > Metazoa > Chordata > Amphibia > Anura > Dicroglossidae > Nanorana > Nanorana parkeri. The sequence goes on along the minus strand of NW_017307074.1, from coordinate 405,846 downwards.
AAACGTCAAGACTGGGCCAAGAAATATCTGAAGACAGATTTTTCAAAGGTTTTATGGACTGATGAGATGCGAGTGAGTCTTGATGGACCAGATGGATAGGCCCGTGGCTTGATCAGAAATGGGCACAGAGCTCCACTTCGATTCAGACACCAGCAAGGTGGAGGTTATGTATCTTTGGAAGTCCAGATATACATGGAGGGGATTCACCAGGGTAGAGGCGATGATACATAGCCCGTTCAATGGCTTTGTCCTTTTCCAGCTGTTGTGGTAGATCTATAGCTTTCTTCGTCTAGCCACTGGTTGGGTCCCTTCTTAGGGCTTCATATGTGTTGTTATCATTCAGAAGTGCAGTCACCTCATCATCGCAGTCAGATGTATTAAGTACAACTGTGCATCTTCCTTTATCAGCAGGCAGGATGGTGATACTCTTGGTGACCGCCCTTCTTTCTGCAAATGCAATCAACACCTGGTAGTGACTAACATATTATGTGGATTGGAAGATCATTCGCCATATTTAATGCCAGAGAATTTTTGTACAAGTCATTCTGAATTGAGAAAGCTGGTTGAATGACCAGTAAAAAGTCTTCAAGAAAAATACAGCAAGTCCAGTTGTCTAGACTTATTTTTTATAGATATACCACCAACTGGATGAATGAGAACCTTAGCAGACATATTTTGCTTTATGTTTGGCAGCTTTGACTAGGTTTTTTTCACTCAGGGGTGGAGGTCTGTCAGCAAAGCGGGCTTTGTATTTGCATGCAAAGACTGCTTTAATTAATTCTTAATTGGGTTAGGTGTTGTCTTTCTAAAGCAGCCTCCAGTTAGGCCTTAAAAAGGTAACTACATATTTTTTTACAGTGGCAGTGTCATGAAACAATTTACTTTATAATGTTAATTTGAATACCTGTTTGTATGCGTTCTACATGTCCAGTCTGTTAAAGCCTGCTGGGTTATATTACATGGTTCCTGTGTTGTCTGTCTACCATTGTCTACAGTTGCCAATTCACATCCAATGTTCGCATAGACACAACATTGGTAGAATTAGTCCATGTTGTTTTTAGCACCAGCAGTCAAATCACTAGTGACTTGTGGTCTAGTATGGGCAGGGTGTGAGTTACGAAAGAGATACAAAAAAAAAAGGTCTGATCGCTAATTATCCATGGAGTAATACAGGGGACCATAAACACTGAAATCCCATTATCAATTATGGCATAAAGCACAGCATGACCTCCAACCACAACAATAAATATAGCTGAATCAATGCATAGTCAGCTGGGGGTAACTACTTCTTTATAGGATAAACAATAATTGATAACCGCATATGTATCTGCATTTTATTTGTGGTAGACACTTTTGTGAAGCAGTAAACCTCTATCAATATATTGGTTATCTTGCAATCTTGCAAAAGGTATGAAAGTGTATCAGCTGCAGTAAATGACTGTTTCCTATAGAGATGGCAGCAATTAAATTTGAGCTGCAGCCATTTTTCTATGTTTTGGATAGAATGAAAAGGGTTAAAACCTCTGCCAGGTGTTTGATGCTCTTTATGTACCCCTTGGGCAAATATCACTTCACTTCCTGCCCCAAAGACACACTAGAAAGTGACTGGAAATCTCCTCACAATAAGGGGAAATCCGGTGCAAGCCGTTAAATACACAGATTGTCCTGGCCAACCAGATCCGAGATGTACACAGTGTTGCAAGGCTGTATTGGTCTGTTTGGCAAGTTGGGGGTGAGGCTGATTTTTGTCTACAGCAGTAAAGTAGCACTTACTTGTCTTTTCCCTCGCCCAGCCTGTAACTGCACAGTGCAAAAAGAAGCAGTAGGATCATGAGCTAATCACAGGATTAGTCTGTTCTCTCCTCCTCTCAGTGTGTCCCTTCTTAGCACATACTGCACAACTTTTTCACTCCTTGTGCTGCTTCTCTCTCTCCCAATATTAGGCATTGCAAAAGGTGATACCAAGTCATATTCAGGCACTTGCACTGCTTGCATTAAAAAAAAAAAAACATGAAACAGAGAATGCAGTGCTCTATTATTATCTGCTTAGCGTTATGTTTTAGCGGAAAATGTGGCCATCATTTAATCAGACCTCCGCTGCTCTCTCTTTCCCTCTCTCTCCCTCTCTCTCCCTCCCTCCCTCTCTCTCTCTCTCTCTCTCTCTCTCTCCCTCTCTCTCTCTCTTTCCCTCACTCTCCCTCCCTCTCTCTCTCTTTCATTCACCCTCTATCTTTCCCTCTCTCCTTCTGTTTCTGCTTCCACCTTTTTCCCCTGTCTAATCTTCAACATCTTTTCCATTAAACCCCAAGATATTTGTTTCCTTCTGGTGGCAAAACTTTGGCTGTCTATATATTATGTAGATAATTATTTCTGCATTGTCATTTCGATTGTTCTAAACTAGTCTAAATGTTATGTAGCATTGTGTCTCCATTAATTCACCTCTGGGTTGCATTAAATTTGCCTGCATTCCCCATAGGTCAGCATTTCTTTCTGGTATGCTTCGATGCTTTATGCCTGGTGGTAGTGCACCATGTACATTTTATGACATGAAATAAATTAATCTGAAATGTACTGAGGGCTTTCAGGCATTCATAGGGAAGCACAAGGAACAGAAGCGGAGGTAGAAAAAAATAAAACAACTTTCAGCTAAACTTGAGATAATCGCAACAAAATTCATAAAAGAGAAGTACATCCTTTGTTGGTTATCAAAATAGTATAACTGAATAACAAATGAAAAAAAGTGGCCATTTTTCAGAGAAACATAATAGCCTCGACTTTGCAACGTCTGCAGCTTCTGGAATGCGATGATAAATTAGCTCAAGAAAATGTAGTTGTGTGTGTTTTTTTTTCTTTTTTGCACACAAAAGGTTATAGAATCACAATATAAACATATGTTCTGGAAAAATGAAGGTCATAAGAATGCTCCAATGCTAAATAAATTGCTTACGTTGAGAAATTAATGGTTGGTTTGCAGGGAAAGTATAGTGTGTTTACAGTAAGTACACAGTTTGAATTATTATTGTAACATTTATAGATAAGAATTCCTCATTTTTATGTGGTTGATGTTACAGATTTTTATTTGTATATGCTCACTTATTTGGCCATCTGAGTTTAAAGCAACCATGTCAGTCACCTAAAGAAAATGTAACTGGCAGGTCCCTGCAATAGAAGAGCTATTATACTTAACTTTCCAGTGGCCCAAGTCTCCTACCATCCCTCTGCTCCAGCACTGCAGTCTTAGTCAAACTTTTCAGTATCCAGGAGTGTAAGATTCCTTTGACCCCCTCGGCGTGTTATGGCCTTATCCTCCCACCTCCTATGTCACTGCTGTGTCCTGTAGTGACATATAGGTAAGAGAAAGAAACCACAGTGTGCAGGGACACACGCAAGCATATTTATCATTTAGGACTCATGCAAGCGACAGTTAATGGTCATATAGCATACAATACAGTTTATCTTCTCTGCTGGGGGTGAAAGGTGCAGCATCCTTCTGCTGTCAGTCAGCCTGTAGAAATCAATGGCAGGCAGTGGCTGCATGCAAATTTATGCGAATTAGGGTTTCTACATGCCTACAGGTCTATATGAGCCTCCCTGAACGCAGACTGTCTGTATTCAGGTAGGCGGATATGGACTTGTATACATGTAGCCACTCAGTTTTGTTTATAATTGTGTATATATGTGTGCAGTTGCCACCTGCCATGGATGTGTACAGGCAGACTGGCGGCAGATGTACATTGCACTTGCCACTTCCGGCATAGAAAACATGGCCATATTGTATGCTATAAGGCAATTTATTTGCTTTTTGCATGAGCCATTAAACTCAAGTGACATGGCTTGGTTATGGAATGGCTCTAATGTGTATCCTGGCATCCATCCCATGCATCTTTTCACTAAATTCCAATGACTGCCATCATATTTATTATCCTTACAAGTATTCCCTAAAAATTAGTCCTAAAAGTAAAACTCTGATCAGGCTATGGACTTTCAAACATTTACATATTCTTCACAAGTAGTAACTGGGTTTAAAAACAAGCTCACACTGACCATTGTAGCTGCAGGCACAGTGGACTAATTCATCCTTAAAGTTTACAACAGAAACATTTTTACATTCAGTTCAGCAGCTTAATTAAGCCTACCTTCTTTTCCCAGGAGTGACTTAGCTGCCTGCCAACCTTCTAGTCTCTAGCAAGCGGGGGAGAACAGAGTGCTGAGACCTGTTATGACTTCACCACTTCTCTTGAACTCCATAGTACCTGCAGATCCTTTTTTTGTTAAAGCTTCACTCTCGAAAACTTCTGCTCCACTTACCTACACATGCGTCTTCACTACAAAGATTTTTGATCATTCATCCTACAGTACAGCACAATATCATCTTGTGAATAAAGTCTCACCCTCTCTAGATCCAAATCTTCAGCCACATTCCTTAGAGCAATTATTAATGTCATTTTTATTACCAGAAACTCAAGGTTTTCCTTTACAATGCTAGTGGTTTATGAATGACTGAACAAAAAACGAGCACATTCTTTTTAAGATTCTTTCCCTGTGATCTCATGGAGCTTGTCTTTAACAATCCCAGGACAAACATAATAGCATATTTTTAAACCCCTATTGTGAAAAATTATAGCTGCAAGGAAATCTGAATTCAGCGGTTGGAAATGTTTTCATTTAAGATTCTGGTTGTTCTGTTAGCTCGGCGTGAATACAACAATATTATGCAATGTCTTCCTGCAGCCTTTCCAAAGAGCTTAAAGATGTTATTTTGTTGAGTTTAGAGATATGAAATTAGACGTCGTCACTTGGCACCAGCAAATGTGTTTCGGTACCACTGTGTTTACGGTGCCTCAAACAAAGTATATAATGTGGAACTTGAGAAAGGCTGAACTGAAGGTCGTTCGAAATTGGGGTACCCAAATGAGACTCAGAGCTGATGCATGAAGATTGGTGTATCCTAATGTAGGGCTAAGGTTGGAGCAATAACAAGCATTGGGACCTATTGTTTTTTAAAACATGTTGTAACTGATGAGTAATTATCTGCTTTTTCATAGAAATGGGAATAATCCATTCACCAGGAGAGCATCAAAGTTTAAAGGTCACTGTAAAACAAAGTTGCTAATGGAATCTATTGTGTGCAGGGCTGTATTTAGAGTTCACTATTGTGGTTGGAAAAATATAACGCAAGATGCAATATTGAAGGTCTATTGAGTCTCTTGAGTTAAATGCAGAGAAACATTTGGACCGTATAGTCTACAACCCAAAAGACAGGGACAGAAAAGATATCTGCATGTTATGCGAGCTGTAGATGGTCATGTGAGTCCTCTTTGTTCAATCTGATTATATTTTTCTTGGTTTGGTGTTTCCCTCTGCATCAAAAAGCTAATGAAATATTTTTGTTCTTATTTCATACCTTATTTTAGGCCCAGTGGTGTCATTAAGCCTGCCGGAGTTTCGGCTCAGCCAATCCAGATGTTGAATCGGCTAAGTCAAACTCCTTCTGCACTTCGGGTCGGCCGAAGCCACGCGAACCAAGCCGATGTACGGCTGATTTCAGTCGATGTACGGCTGAAATCAGCCGTACCAGCCTGAAGTGAATAGCCGAACAGTGTTCGGCTCACTTCAGATCGGTCATTCACTCGGCTACCCTCGGCAGATTAGTGAATAGACCCCTAAGTCTTCATGCTTCTCTATGCAATGTAGGCAGGTCATGGGAGGGGCTGCACATGATTTTCTGAAAACAGCAGACTGCCCTAGGTTATTCCCGCATGATTAGTGATGCTGAGTCTCCATGACTGAAATCAAGGAAGGAAAGGGGAAGACCAGGAACACACTGTGGAGGAAAGGGATAGATTATTGTACATAATTTATATAGCACAGCACTTTACAATATAAGGAAGACATTACAGTTACACTACAGGTCAAGACAAGATGGTAAGGAGGGCCCTACCCATGAGAGCTTACAATCTAAATCAGGGGTAGGCAAACTCTGCCCTTCAGCTGTGGTGAAACTAAAAATGTCATCATACATCTGCCTCTGGGGGTTATGCCTGTGGCTGTCAGAGTCTTGCAATGCATCATGGGATTGGTAGTTGCATCACAGCTGGAGCTTCACAGTTTACATTCCCCTGGGCTAGATAATGATGGATGTTCTCCAGCCAGGAAATTAGGTGGGACCTATCTGATGTGCTACAAACTCTAATGAACATTGTGAGATGCTCAAACTGTGCAGGAAAATCAAAGTAAGCAATTTCAGTACAGGAGAAGAGCCTGTACAACTGTGCAAGACTGAAGGCAAGGCAGGAGTTCACCTTTACCAATCATTTGTGGATTTACTTAGAGGTTACAGTAGAGGACAAGACAATAATAACAGAGACTATTACTAGGTTTGTGTTTTGTGGTTCCCCTCACACTGTGTTGCTCTGGGCAGTGGCCTACAAATAATTTTTAGTAAAACAGCCCTGATGCTGCAGCCATCCCAGCAACAGCCTTTTGTCTCCTACAGTGATCTCCTATGGTGATCAGAAAAGAAACCCTGTGTTTTTTTTTTCCTTTTTTCATTTTCTATTAGTATGTTTTTCACTGCTACACTTCCTTAGTTCAACCACCTCTATCATAAAACACCTCAGTGTGATCCATACCTAGCTGGTATATTTCCCAGTGCAGTACATCGGCTACAAATTTGTCTGACACAGTGTAGTATCCGTTTATAGCAAAATAATATTTATTTGGGGAAACTGCTGCAGCGGTAAAGAAACTGCGGGTAATTAGGCTATAACGCATTTTCATGTATTGGGGAAAGTTAGGTTAAAAAATATGATGGTAAATTGTTGTGTATATTTGTTTTTAAGTCTTTAAAACGTAAAAATGCTAATAAAAAATATATTGTGTTTATAACATTTCAGATATAATGGGTCTCACGTAAATCCGAAAGAAAGCAAAAATAGAGGCATTACAGTTTTTAATGTTGTCCTTAATAATCATAAAAGCTTTGATTTCACAATAGGCCTTTGTGTTCTATTGTAGTTCTAGAACACATGTCAAACACAAGGCCCGTGGGCCAAATCCAGGGAGGTGGGGGACTCTTGACTTTGGATAGTGGGGGGGCTCTTGATATCTGATGTAAGGGTGGGGGGGTAGAATGCTCTGGACACCCACTTCTTATTATTATAAGAATAATACAATTTTATGCCAGCTGAAAAGGAGGTTCGCACACTGCTGGTATCATCCACAAGAAACTTTATGGTTCTGACTCTGAGCATTCCCCAATAAAGTTTCTAGTCATTACTTAAAGTGGAGTTAAACTCTAGTTTTTGTTTTGTTTTTTTTGCATATATCTACTGCTTACAAGCAGTAGATATATGCAAAAACTTTTTAAAAATAAAAAAGTTAAGGTACATACTTACCCGCCACTCGCTCTCGTCTGAAGATCTGAAGCTTCTCGTTTAATATGATAAACAGTAGATACATTTATATTGTCTTACAGATACAACTGGCCCTTTGAGGGCAACCATAATGCTGTGGTGGCCTGCAATGAAATTGAGTTTGACACCACTGTTCTAGAACATCAGCAGGACTTTGCTTATGTTTGTAAATTTGTGTTGAATGCTCTCCACTGCTGCTGAGTGAATGGAACTCAAGCGTATATCATTTATATAGTTTTTTGGATACTTTTTTAAAGAAGGTAGAATGCTACAGATTTCAGGTTAGCCATATACGGTTTGAATATTGGCTGATTCCTCCTGAGTTTGAGCTGTGGGTGGCCTGTCAGCACCACCTGGCTCAAAAAAAAGATTTAAAACTTGGCTGAGCCAGGTGAAAAATGATCAGCCAAAGAGTGATTATACCCTATCAGATGCAGACACTGTTTAGGTAATTAGACAACTGCGGGTAAGCTGCTTGAATTCAATATCCGTTGCAGAATCCTCCACCCGCACTGTTTAGCGCGAATGGGGGGATCAAATGGTTTTTTTCACATTCAGCCAACAAATCCAGGAAATGGGATTTAAGTCCCTTTAGTTTCTCAGGTGCTTCCAGTGACTTCCTCATTTAAAGAATCAGGATGGACATTGGTTTAACCAATTATTTTTGGCATTTATGTTATTACTAGCCTGCATCACTGGGGGTGTGGCAGGGGTGGGCCCACTGTTAAATACATTGTGTTGGAAGGTGTCCCTCTTTCTCATCTCAGAAAGTTGGGAGGTATAGTTCTTTTTTTTTACAATATATTTTTATTAAGTATAAGAGCAGGAGCATACAGAGTCCAAAACAGTAGGTTGAATACACATGTCGACATAACAGAAAGATCGGTAGTTTCAGAAGACTTATCAGCCTGCATGTACAAACAGTCATCTCAATACGCTAGTCAGCGGAAAGAAACAGGCCTAAACCTCTGTATAAGAAGGAAATGCAACATAAAATAACAAAAAAATAAATAAAAAAGAGAGGAAGAGAGAGGGGAAGGCATAGAGTACCATGCCTATCCCTTAACACTGCCTGAGGTATGAACTGCGCTTGGATATTTTAATTATCTGGTAGGGGATAAGGATAGGGAGCTAAACATGTAGAGGGAGGGAAGGACAAGACTATGGAAAGGGCCTATGTAATTTGCCATATTACCTGAATGTAAATCAGACTTTGAATTAAAACTAGTCAGCATATGGTACACTGTTAGACAGAGACTTGTACCAGCAAGTGTAGGTCAAAGAAATATTTTCAGTCAACATTTTAGGAAAAGGCTGAGCTGGGGGACAAAATTGGTGAAGCTAGCTATAAACGTTAGGCAGTAGGATTTGGTTGCATATCATGTGGTATATATAGTACATCTATGGTCTTTCATCCAGCATAACAAGGAGGTATAGTTATTCTATTTGTTTTGTAAAAGTTTCTGGGCAATATGGATTATTATATTCTTAGAACTCCAAGTTGGACTCCCAGTAACTAATCACTTGTGAACATATTCCTATGTTATTAAAAGTAAAGTAGTAAAGTTGTCCAGAGGAAAAATAAAAAAAACTTTTCCTGGCAGCGGCATTGCTTGATAAATCCCCCTTATATATTTTTATTGCAATCTCTTATTTTTCTGTATCAATGAGGGTGAGTTGATGACCACAATAACAAATGTACCCCTCAGGGTTCTGGAACACTTCTGCTGGCTCGTTCTCAACGCAAAGTTTTATTCTACCTTAAAAATGACAGCCTCACCTAGGGCCACCGCAAGCATCTTTCTGCAGAGCCCTGGATTGCTGAGACGTTAGCCTGCTATACAGATAAATCTCCCTGGAGAGATAATGAAGATGCAGAAAATTGCAACTTTTTATTTTGTCTTCCAGCGTTACAAATCCTGGATGAAGCAGGTAGCAGGTGGCTCCAATTTCACACCCTTTGAGCAATAATATTCCTTTCTCGGGAAGTGTTTCCTTTTGTTATGTTAAAAATTTGTAGGAAAATTATCTAAGTAAACATATTAGCTGGTATTAATATGCAAAATGCTCCATCTACAGCTTGTGATATACAGTAGGCTGCTTTATTATGTTTGCTGAAGAAAGAATCATTAAATGAACTAAGCTGGGTCTATTACTGAACATTTTACACAAAAAATGATATTTGTTGATCAACTCCAGTGAAATAATGTCAAGTGGAAAATTTGGAAAAATGAGTCTTGTTCATAGCCCGATACATTCATAAAGACTCAATTTTACACAATATGGGGAACTAAAGGATTCAGGATCATTTTAAATGTATTCATATATGCAGACTGCTTCTGCTATGAAGCAATGTTTGAATTGTGCCTCACAAAGTGCCTTGTAGGGGTGACCTGAGATAAAGCTCCCAACTCATACACACATTCACCTCATCTTCTGCCCCCCTCTGGTAAATAATGAAAATATACAGCACATCAACATTCTGTTTTTATATATTTGAATAGAAGAAGTCTACAGAAAATGTATATGCAGGATAGCTGGGGGTGTGTGCTTTGTTATAATTACATTTACTTTCATGCTGGCCTTTCTCATATGCAAACTCTCCAAAAAGTGTGCCGGGATTGCAGAGGTGATGTTCGGGCAGTGTTTCCAATCCATACACTCTATACGTGCCCTTACTATTTCATGAATGGAATTAGATGCTGCAGAAAGCAGCCTCATAGACATCCATTGTCAGGCATTCCAGTTCTAAGACTTTGTAGACCTGTTGGGCTGTACATGAATGGAATAAATCAGACAAGCATTCTTTTTATCAAAGCAGATTTTAATATATGTGTTCCTTTATGAGTATAGTGACAGCAGCTTTGCTCTTGCTGTCCCTTGGGGTAGACAGCCTCAGGAAGCTAGAGTATAAAAAGCAAGGATGTTTTAAACTGGCCGCAACTACCGTTATTGCACTTCCAGCATCAAAAAAGCATAATCAGCAGTTCAAGCATGTAATAATGTGTTCACAGCTTGTCCAGAGTAAGGAAATATATGTCAGGGTACTAGGGGGCTTACCTCTCCTCGGGGTGGCCATGTGCGGCGGGGGGCACGGGTTCCCCTTCCTGGCAGGACCCCTGGTACCAGGATTGTGGGTACGCATTCGCGACAAGTGCGCGGTGGACAGGCTGTGCGCGCAGGCACGGGGACATGCACGTAGTGCACCTGTTACTGGTATCAGGTGTGATCCTTGCTGGGGGAGGTTCCCAGCACACACCCTCTGCCCCTCTCCCGCCATTGGCTCCTGATGGAGAGGCTACCTGGTTGCCTCGGTAGCCGGGGAGTGGTCTCAATCCTCCACTGAGTATAAAAGCCCAGTCAGAGCCCTGGCTCATTGCTGAGTTATTCTATCCCTATGGTGTGATCTCCCAGCTCCCTGTGCCTTGAACCTGTCTTTATTCCTGAACCTCTGCTTGGACTCTTGATTACCGACCCTTTGGCTTACCCTTCCGTTACTGAAACTAGCTGCCTGCCTCGACCCGGATTGGACCTGACTATTCTTCTTGGATCTTCCCTGTGTACCACGACCTCGGACTTTGGCTTGCCGCCCCTGCCAAGGGGTTCCACTCACGGCCCAGCCGTACCCCCCTGACAATATAACACATAAACATAATTTCTAGACTGTGTGGAACTAATTGTACTTAAAAATGTTTATCAGGGAAATTAACTGTTTTGCAAAGCTGCTGCCACATCGTGTCTCTGTGTAGAGCAGCATGTTCAGATCTCCTTGTGTTTGCTAAATTTGAGAACCTAAGAGAGAAAGAGACATCTGAAGGTAGCTGCATCAACAGTTATCACAACAGTGACAACATTACCCCTAATTACTCCATTTTCTCAGGTATGCAAAGCACCTAGTTCCTTGTCAAACTGGCCTTCAGGTGTACTTCTCATGATAGCTATATGGAAGAGTTGTAGTGGACCTTTCATTAAGGAATTTTACCACTTTAGCAAAAATGAAGGACCCAATAGGGGGACTGACACCTTTGCAATGACAATGGCTTCAGGGCTGATCTTAGAATTTAAGAGCAGAAATCTCTCCCACAAGATCCCAGAGATTTTACGAACACTGACAATTCAACTAATCCATCTACATGAATGTTCTTTAACTTTACTATCATTTGATATTCCCTTTATACCTTGCAATAACGATATATTTTTTTCTAATTTTAAGAGTATAAGATTATATTTCAAATGAATATATGTGGTTTACTGGTCATGGCCAGCAGCATGGGCATGGTTCAGTACCTGATGCACAGTCACACAAAATCAAGAGGGTCGTGTATATTGTGTATTTAAGCAATACAAACTATTCACATCCTTTTTACTCCCTTTTTAATGGCATTTTCCTAAATGCAGCAGGCGGACAAATCACGTTTGACCAACTGTAGTATCTGATTAATCCCTTTATTTGACACAGTTGTTATATGTCATTTTAGTCAGTGCTGTTGTCATTCAAACTATTGTTCAATACAGCTTAAGAGATCCTTGTCACACACTAACGTCACTGAGCAGCAACGAGAAAATGAATGCCTTCATTGCTGGAAAAATGACTTACATGTGGTAAGTGCAGGCTATGGAATAATGTAAAAGCATTATATTATGATGCAATATCTGTAAGCAAAAAAGCTAGTCAGTGGTAATTGTGTTATCAGTAATATGACAGGACCATTGTTATCTGTGCCACTGTAATAAGGACATTGTTAATGTAGGCTTCAGACAACAAAATTGGTGCAACAAAGTTTCAAAGAAAACTATTATTATTATTATTATTAAAAATACAAATACCTGGAAGCATATATTTAGGATAAGAGCACATTTAATATAATCCTCAACTCTTTATTGAAGCAAGATAATGTAGATGCAGTGTTCTAGAGCTACAATATGCCATTGAATAGACAAATAGCAATAAGCTTTTTCTAAGGCACACTTCATTAGTACCATCTTTACTAACTAAATTATATATACAGGGTTATTCACAAAAGGATGAAGAGTTTGGAGAAGGCAGGAGAAGTGAACAATCTAGGACAACATAGCTTATTTAGAAAAATTCTCCTATTCAGCTCACTTTCCACTTCAGCTATATTGTCCTAGATTGCCTGCCTTCTCCAAACTTTTCATCCTTTTTATGAATAGCCCTGTTCATTTTCTAAAGCTCTGTTTTTACCTTTCTTTCTTCCTTTGATGCATTAGTGCAGCCACTTCCTGCCTACATGCACTCCAGGCATGGCTGCATGGCATTTGTGTGGGTAGGTTTCCAGATGGTGACAACAGACATCAATGTGCCTTGCTTGAGTAATGCGTGATGAGACACCAGTTGTACCTTCCATTATCTTAACAAGGGCCGGGATGTATAGGGACACCCTTGAAAAGAACCTTCATGGCAGAATTATCAGGAATGAATTTAATAAAAGCTGCAGATTTAAGAATCACAGTAATATGTTAAAGTTTGAGATTTCAGTGATTGTGTACATGTATACTTTATTATTATTATTGTTGCTACATAGTATTAAAGTGCAGCTAAAGGCTCCTATGTGACAGTCTAAAAAAGTAACAAGTCTAGTTACTATATGATGCACAGACCTTAAAAATAAGCATAATACTTCCCTTACTGTCCCTGACTGAGTCTCACATACTCCCCCTTCCAGACCCTGCAGCTCTCAGTGGTCTCTGGTGGGAGGGGGATAGTCCTGTCAATTCAGAAAGCAAGAAAGCAGTGAGCAGGACTAGATTTGGCCAGGTTCTGAGTGATGAATTACAGGCTTGTGAATCAGCAGTGACAATGTGGTCATTCACACCCTTGCAACATTTTATCAATCCTACTCTAGAACAATCAGGCACAGCCTACATGAGAGAGACAACTCTGCTCCGAATTCAGGAGCAGTGCAGCATCATTGCCATCCCATCACAGAAAGATGCATTAGGACTTCAGTGGTAAATGGTCAAGTGGGCATACATGTTCTAACTGTCCTCACCACCTTTAAAGCCCAATTGAACTTTCCGTTTATGTTAGCGAAATACATTTCAAGGGCATCAAAACAAAAAGTGGGCAAAGCCTTACAGTTTTCTTTCGAAAATGACCACAGACTGAGTAGAAAATCTGTCCTCTGGTAGCCGGCTGCAGAATGGGATGCTTGCTCTCTGTATGGAAGCAGTGGTCTTTCTGCAGAGGTCCGACATGCCCCCTGCTAAGTCAGAACCAGAGCGGGGGACAAGATTTTCTATTGATGATGTAACTGCTTTAAAAAGAAACCAATTGTAATACTGTGAACACCTTTTATTTTGATGCACCTGGAATGTATTTAACTGACCTAAACTGAGGGTTCAGTTGGGCTTAGTTAACTCAATGTTACTGCAGCCACACCCTCTGGTCGCAGTGCGATCGGCCACACGCAACGTGTGTCACATCAATGCCTGCATTATGGTCTGGTCCAGTCAGAAAAAATAGTGCTGGCATAATTTTTTCTGACCGCACCAGAACACGGGCAGTGATGTGCCACGCGCTCCTGTGTGGCTGATCGCACTGCGGCCGGAGGGTGTGGCTGTGGTCCCATTGAGTTCAATGCACTACCACGCCCCCTCCCGTCCCGCAACAAAGTGAGCCGGTCGCAAGTTGCACAAGGATCCATTAGTTGTGCTTTAGTGCAAGGATCATACCGGTAAGAGGAGAGAGCAAAGTAGTAAAGAGAAGAGCTGATGGGGGTGCTGCTTATCCTTTCACTGTCCAGTCACAGGGTTGGGAGGGAACCACTGCAGCAGAGAAAGGTCAGGTCCCTTCTCCTGCTAGCCAGGGCTGTGCTGTGAGTCAGAGCTGCATAAACTGGATAGACACAAATACAATTTCTTTGGTGGGTAAATATGTATTTTATATTTGTATGTTGCTGTTTTCCTGGAGTTTCACCTCAAATGGTTGAACTGATCATAAGTGAATGCTAACATATATTTAGTAATTTCATTTTTTAGATCGCTTCCTATTCATAACTATTCATATCCATGACTATATGCAGAGAATGATTTTCGTACATGATAAAAATCATTTTGTCAGACATCTGCTAATTCCAAAGCTCAAAAGGTCATTTTGCTCCATTTGATTCGTATTCCTTTGATTCGTATTCCCTATCACAGCTTGTTGTTGAATGTTAAGAGAATCAGCCTGTGTGACTGCCCTACGTCAGGAGACATAAAGGCTGATGCAGTCATGCACCTGTCCGTTCAGAGATAAGCATGGTTCTGCTCATATCTTTACTCTTCTAGGATACATTTTAGGCTTTTATAATGTGGCAATGCAAAGAGTAAGTGTGACATGCAAAGTGCCGCAGGCCAACCAGCGAACTTCAAACTCATCTGACATCAGATATACACTGCCTGGCCAAAAAAAGGTCACCACTTGGATTTAGCTAAGCAAATAGGTAAGAACTATAGGGGTTGCTTCAGTTGTTTAGGTCTAGCAAATGTTATGTCACCAAAAAATTAGGTCAGCCTCCTACCTAAATATACTGAATGACCTGGTGTTTCCATCAAGGGATTTTTTCTTCCTTAATGGCACAGGCATATTTCAAAATGACGATGCCAGGATTCATTGGGCTCAAATTGTTAGCTTTTATTTAATTTAAACTTAGTTTTTATTTAGTTTAAGTCACTGAAAAAGTGTCGTTGACATAAACTATGATGGAAATTATTAGTCGACAAAATTAACACTGGGAGGCAGACTGTTGACATCATCTCGGCCTAGGCAAAGTCACTAGACTGGAGCTCTGTGGCTAATTTATATTGATAAAGGGTTGAGCTTTTCTGAAAAAAATATACTGTTGCTATATATTGTGATAGGAATGTATTCATGAAGACTTGTAAAGTTAATGAAATGTCCACTTTTAGTTTTCATTGGTTTAGCGCAGTCAGAGCAATGAAAGGTGACAGCTGGCTGGTTAGTGTGGGTTATCCCTCTGTGCCCATTTTATATAACAGTATCCTAGGGATTATTGACTCTTGTTCTAGTGTTAGTTACAATTTGCTCTTTCCGAAATTAGTAGCGTAATATTGATTTATGATGAGCTCTGGAAATAGTATTTATTTCTTATTGTGTTAACCTATGATGTGATCGGCTCCAATATATCCATTAAATAGTGTCCATTTTATCCAGTAGAACATGCCCAAATATTGCTGGTTGTTTTGTGACTGTGGGATAGTGAACCATTATAAGGATTTTCAATAGACTTTTCTTTGTGCACAGTTGTCCCCTGGCTAGAAATATATTTATAGGCATTTCAGATTTGGCATGACACATGCTATACTTCGAAGGTTTACAGAGCTATACCAACTACATAGCGAATAAATGCTACGGTATTTGTAAAGCTAATTTTAACAGCCAAAATAAGTGTCAACAGTGTTTTTGTAATTTGCTGTCAATACCTAATCTGCTCTTCTCTGTCACTGCTCTTTCTGTCCACTAGCTGGAAATCATACACCAAATGTTAATTAGCAATTGCAAAAAATTTGGATGCCTGAATTTCCTCTACCTACTTGACTGTAGTATTGAATTCTGTTGGAGGCCAGGCTTAAAGCTCAGATAACGAAATTAGTGACAAAGGGGCAGTGTGAGGTCAGATCATTATCACATTGCAATCTAATGTCCCCAACTGCAGATGTCCATGAGACGATAAAAGTCATGCAAACTACATCACATATTAGTGAATGAGCAAGGTCACAATGGGTGTCTTGATTTTCCAGTGATTTAGAGTGACAGAGCTGTCAATACACACTGGTCATAATCATGTGTAGAATGGCCAGCTTCATAGTAATGGGGTAATGGAAAAGATTCTTCTTCCATTACAGCTGTCATTACATCATGAAAAGAATGCAAAACGTAATGATACAAGTCTGTGCATCTGGTCAGACAAAGGCCCAATATCACTTTATGTGTGTATGTATTGCTAATGCATTTGTATTATTGAGGCATTGGGTAGTTCTCCAGACTTTGTATTTTAATCTTTAATCCAACATCTATATTACTGTATTTGTCATTATGAAAGCCAGTATAAGGGAAAATAAAGATAATTTTTCATGGCCCACAAAAATGGGGATGTGACAGGGGTGTCCCTTACCTACATATTCTGTGCTCTTTCTCATTCCAGAAGGTTGGGAGGAATGAGATAGATAAATCAATAGGTAGACATGAGATAGATAGATATACCTTTTTTAAGGGTAATTCCTCCTTTTGCAAAAAAATAATTCTTGCACACACATTGATTAAAAAAATGTGCATTTATAATTTTTTTGCATTGATGCCTTCAAAGAGTGGGATCTGTGATGAGTGGATCCCGCATGCAATGCACAAGCTCCTGCAGCCTAAATCCTCCAGCCCTACAAGTGTTGTGACCTAACCACATTTATGCTCCATTGAGATCTATGACTCCTTCTGCCATGGTAGCAGATAGGACTTGTAGTCTTTTCATTCAAAGATCCTGTGAATGGATTGGCAAATGATTTATGTAGCTGTAAGGGAAAGGCATTTTGGGAATTGGGAGTTGTTAACTATGACCATGCTTTATATTACACCCTAAATATGGGTGTAACATGAAACATGGTCCAAAGGGTGTAATTAACCTTCAATCAAAACTATGGAAAAAAAAAAACTGTATGTGTTGCCTTGTTGTGACTAGTCACATTCCAAGAAGAACCCAAGGAAAGTAAAGCAATTTTTGGGCAAGAAAATCTCTTTAGCAGGAAATCAAGGCCATCATAGATACTGTAGCTCCCTACTACTGTGGGTTATATACAATGCTTTTTTAATCCAAAGCTGAATCCTTCCACATCAACTTTTTCTGATTAAAAGGCATTACAGCATTTATTGCAGGTGATGCTGCAGCTCAGAATCACTTACAATGTGTCAGAATAAAGGAAAAAAAAGATAAATCAGTGTTTCTCTCCTGGGCAGCCGGGAGCGGAAGGCTCCCAGAGCGCTTGGGAGATTTTTTTTTGATTTTTTTTTACAGCAGAAGAGCCGTCGGACATTAGAAAACTGTTGGGCGGAGCTAGCTGTCACTGCTAGCTCCGCACAATCATTTTCTATTTACTTTTTTAAAACTTTTAAAACTATTTTTCTGTTCTGCTAGGCATTCGGCTATTCACTCACTGCTGTGCGGCATCTATAAGAATAGGCCGAACAGCAGTGAGTAGCCTGCCGGAGGTTCGGCTCAGCCGATCCAGATGTTGGATCGGCTGAGTCGAACTCCTTCTGCACTTCGGGTCAGCTGAACATGCTGAGCATGTTCGGCCGACCCAAAGCCATGCGAAGCAAGCCGATGTAAGGCTGATTTCAGCCGATATACGGCTGAAATGAATAGCCGAACAGTGTTCGGCTCACTTCACTTGGGGTTGGTTTTTCACTCGGCTGCCCTCGGCAGCTTAGTGAATAGACCGTATGTGCATGCAAAGCTGTGACTTGTAAGTTTACTTAGAAGTTGACTGGTATTGGTAATCATAGTTTGCAAAGTTCACTGATAAATGGTCTTTGAGGTATTAGATACTGGCTTGTGATTTAGTTTTCCACCAACCACACAAAGCTGAAATGTCTATTTTAAGTGGAGTTGACTTTATAATTAATAATATAAATTAAAAAAGATGTATTCATTTGCTGTTATGCACAATTTATTTCCCGAGTTCAGTTAAATCCCTCTAACGTTATTCCTGCATGAACATTGCTGTGTATTTACATCATTGGAATTATATTCTGCGGATTTGTCCACAAAGTTTATCATTTTCTTTCAGTTGTGCATAAAATGTGGCAACAAATTTCAGGTGCCACAATCTCCTGTTTTATAAAAGGAAAACAGGATTATCTGCAGCTGAAAAGGATTTAAAAATGGTATGCAGTATTTTAATGTGTGGTTTGCTTCTGCTTCTGTCACACTCAAACTATGTAACTATCCAGTAGTTCAGCATTAACGTGTAATTAAACCCAAGAACTAAAATATTACAGCTTACCAGTCCTTAGATGAGGTGACTGCATTTGTTTTCCTCTTTTTTCAGGCATTTGCACTTGCACTGATCATCCTGCCACTTTGTGCCCTGAATGTAACAATGCTCACTCACTGTACTTTATCAATGGAAGAGCAGCTTTGTCACCCTATGATAAAAAGAAAACAGTCCTTGGATCCATGTTGGCAGTAGCTCCTAGGCCATCTCCATCACTGCCTTGCTAAGAGTTAATATACAGTATATACAGGGCTGTCCCTATCATATTTGCCGTCTGAGGTAAAGTTGTTCTGGCAGGACATGACAAGGGAACACTTTTGTGTGGGGCGGGGGAATTGTGTGGGCGGCGGAGGACACTGGACCACGCTGTCAGCTGCTCTGTCTGGTGTCCCGCCCAGCTCACTGACATCACTCCCCCTCCTAATCAGATGCTGCTTTTATAGAACATTTTGCCAACTACACACTAGCATATAGAGCAGAGGGTATACTCTTTTAGCTGCACCATTGCAGGCATCAGAAGAGTACTAGAAATCAGGACCTCTAGCACGGTATTAAATATGTTTTATTTTGGTTTGACCTTGCAGATAACTATTTGCAGCTAACACCATTGTAACAGTTGAATGTAATTCAGAAGAATATTAAAAGGAGAAATACAAAAATTTGCTAGTTGTCACCAGAACAGGAACTGAGGGAAAGTCTCCCAATGGTGACACCTATGCTTGTTACAGCTGTCAAAAGTGAGATTCTCCTTAACGTTTGGGAGTTATCTGCTGTTGTGTCCATGAGACAGGACATAAGGAAAAATCTTCTCAATTGGGATACAGACAGAAGGAAAATCTGCCACACTCTTATAAAATAAGCTTTGGTTGGTTCCACTTTAAATTTTATCAGGATCAAAAACAAATAACAGTCTCAATAAAACGTTTTTTTTTGTCATGCATCATTTACTAAGTAGCTTCTACGCAATATTTTATGAAAGATTGCAAATGTAAATATTTAGTCTAGTGAGTAAGAATTCCTCCATAAGTTATGTAAGTCGGCTTTATGATATGTTGTTTTCCAGTACAAAGGAAATATGAATCTAATGTTACTCTTCTAGAGTTACACAGTTCTGTTATTATATATATTATATATATTATGTTGTCTCAGTAAAGTAAAAAGTGAAATGATCTTTTCCATACACAGTGTGCTTTGACAGATTTCCTAGAAATTATTTTCCATCATTCTGCCAAAACTCAACCACACCACCAAAACCACAACTATTTTATTGCTGAGCAATGTCCTTTGTTGGGAAAGTTGGACACCTGGTTTGTCTAAATATTTTTCTTTATAATTAACAAAATGCTAACTGACCACACAACTTATATAACTCAGATCAGTCAATTATTACTTGTATTGTTTACCTTAAAGCTTAAAGTACTATTACATTCTCAAACCTTTTTCAATAATAAATCCAGATCAAACAAATATACATTGCCCAGCAAAGCATTGCTTTACATTTTCCCCCAAGCACTTACAGTCATGTTTCCAAACAACTGGCTCCAACTCTCCCATCCCCACTTCCCTGATTTTTCGGTTCAGTACTAGATCACAAGAGACAGAGCAGTCTGCAGCAGATGTCCATCTACTAGCTTGGAGTAGGGAGAAGGAAGGAGAAGCAGAGAGCAGAGGAGTGGTTTGTCCTGCTGTGTCTGTGTGTGTGTGGAGACACACACAGCTTACTAGCACACACAAGAGTGGCTCCATAGGATACTGCAAGAGTAAGGAACCACCTAAAACTGCCTAAAACTGGAGATCAGGGCCAGTGCTCAGGGTCCAGCTGATTCTGAAAGAAGCTAAAACTTTTAAACATCAAGAAGCATTGTAAGTGATTTGATCAGCACTTGAAATAGCTTAAATCTTTTTGACTTCATTATCATTTTAACTCCAATCATTTTTTTACTAGTTGTGGATAGAGTAGGGAAAAGCTAAAGGTATGTGACCCCCATAGGGGATAGTTACCCTCATGTTCTACCCCGTGACAGAAATACAGGAAATGTGGAAAGCAGTTGTCACAGGCCCTTTTTTTTAACTAGAAAATTTGTTTTTGTGTTTGTCTGTTCCCGTTGGATTGTTTTCCCAGCACGTCCAGTCCTGGCAGAAAGTCATAGACTAACACATTTCTATGGTACCGCAGCTAATATAAAGAAATTATGTTGTTTTCTTTAAAAAAATAATTAAGAAAAAGGATGACTTTCAAAGAAGACACGTAAAACTTGCCTGTTCCACCACCTATGCTGCTGATCTTAGCTCTGTTGAAGCGCTACGCTTGCAAAATATTTTTTTGTACCTGACACTCTTTAGGGAGTATGAGATTCCTGGTCTCCCTGCTGTGTGCTGTGCTTCCTGCTACTTGACCCTATGTTATAACTATGTGCTGCAGTATAGGGCGATGGATGGAACCACAAATGCGGTGGGGAATGCAGGCATCCGACACAACCAGAAATGTTGGATGCTGAACATTTTGCCAGAGGCCATAGGATTTCAAGCAACTGGAACTAAGGTCCATTGAGTCTTTGACAGCAAAGAGTTTTAGAACCTTATTTTTTTTTTTTAAACAAAATGTTTTTTATTCTGTTATTGCGGACAACCCATGTCGGGTAAAACCACAACTTACCAAGATATTCAATACAAATAATACGAGGTTTTCTCAAAACTACCTCGACAGTTGCACCAGAAATAACATCTTTCCAACTTTCACAACATTCCCGTGCTGGTTGCCCCCATATCCATATACTGTAATCTACTCGTATATATTATAACAATGCTCTATCCTATTTAGAAACCTCAGTTTGGGCTTCATAGCACCTCCAGTGGCCCCAACGTTCCCGACAATTTGTTTTTCAGATACCAGTCCGAGTATTGAAAGGGTTGCATTATGTCGGTCAGTTCCTGGTGGTCAAAGGTCACTGCAAGAAACTGTTTCCATCTCCGGAAGAATTTTTTAGATAGTGAATCGATATTATTTTCAGCATCCAACTTTTCTCTGAGGAACAACATTTTTAATTCCGTCACCACACTTGAGATAGACGGGACCGCTGTAGTATTCCAAGATCGCATGATGCAGCGTCTGGCTGCCAGCAGGCATATGTGCAGCCAGTCCCCTCCCCTGCTTGCCGGCCCATTTGGGACTGCTTCAGAATCCGCAGGAATGCTGAATAGAAACAACAAAGGGTCCAAGGTTGGAGTCCATTGGAGGACCGATGCGATGTATACAATCACCCTTGTCCAGTATTGCACCATATGGGGGCAGGACCACAGGCAGTGTGTTAATGTTGGGCGTGGCATACCACATTTCGGGCACAGTGATACCAACTGCTGTGGTGTTGGTCCGGACGGCCGGAAGTACGCCACATAGGCCCGGTGCATAATTTTAAACTGGGTCTCCCTCCAATTTTCATTAACCACCAGTCTGCGAATCCTATTATATCCTTCCACAATACTCTCCACCAAATCCGGTGTTGGAAAGTCTTTTAACCATTCCTTGATGTTGGATGAGGATAGTTGTGGGATGTAAGTGCGCTGCAGGCCTGGGTATAGATCCGAGATAGAATAAGTCCCTCCTGTTATGAGGGTCTCCAGAAAAGAGGAGATAAATAGTTTTTTGGGGTCACTGGAAAACATTTGCCACGTTTTATGTGCTTGCAGATAATACAGAAAATGAGAGGCAGGCAATGCATACTTTTGAGCCAGGTCTGGAAAGGATAAAGGTCGGTGAGTTTCCACTTGGAACAAGTGTTTCCAATGAGTTAACCCGTTCCTGCACCACAATTTGTAAGCTGCGTAGTCGTTACCCTGGGGGAACATAGGGTTCCCCCTCAATGGACAAAATGTTGACATGTAAGGCGATAGACCCAGTCGGCGTCTTATCGCCCTCCATGCGAGTACCGTATCTCTAATGACTAAGTGATGGCACAGTGATAGTTTACTTTGATAGTTTACAATGAACTATGCCATTTAGGTCCCATGGCTGCACCAGGGCCGCTTCCAGATCGGTATTAGAATATCTCGGTGCGTCCGTTAGCTAGTCCACCGCATGGCGTAGTATGCATGCCAAATTATACAGTCTGATATTAGGAAAATTTGATCCCCCCTCGCTTCTCGGGAGCCAGAGCTTTTTCAACGCTACCCTTGGGCGTTTAGAGCGCCATATAAACTGTACCATAGCCTTGTTAAGCTTTTGTACATCCTTGTGTTTTAATAGCAAGGGAATCGTCTGCAAGGGGTAGAGCAGTCTCGCAAAGCTCGTCATTTTTACTAGATGGATCCTCCCGAAAAGCGATAGGGGCAAACCCTGCCAGTTCTCCAATTCCCGCACTAGTCTATCTATAAGAGGAGGGAAATTCAGGGTATATAAAGAGGAAGGTAGTTTACCTACTTTGATGCCCAGGTAGGTGATGTCCCGACGTGCCACTGTGAAGGAGGAGGTGTTGTCCCACGACGAAGAAGCTGTAGCCGCCAGGGGTAATACCTCACTTTTGGAATAATTTATGCGGAGCCCTGAGAAAGTTCGAAAGGTGTCAAAGAGGGTCTGGACAGTCATTAGATCCTGGTGCGGTCGGGATGTAAACAACAGGATGTCATCGGCAAAGAGGGAGACACGTAGCTCCTCCTTCCCGATCTGTATACCCTGCAGAGTGTCTGTTTGTAAGATGTATCATGCCAGCGGTTCCAGTGCTAGGTTGAATAACAAGGGGGACAGCGGGCAGCCCTGTCTGGTTCCCTTGTGCAAACTAATAGGTCTGGAGAGAGCTCCCTGAGTCCATATCCTCGCGGTGGGGGAGGAGTACATTTTCTGTATCAGCGAAAGGAACTTACCCCCGAACCCCAGCTTGGACATGACTAAAAATAGCCAGTCCAGGTTCACGTTATCGAACGCCTTTTCCGCGTCAAGAGTCACTATAGCCAACTCTAGAGCGGGAAAGGCTTTCGCTTGTTCCAGGGCCATAATGACCCTCCTCAGGTTCATAACAGCCGCTCTACCTTTCATAAAACCCACTTGGGCAGGGTGTATGAGGCGGGGTAATACCTCCGCCAGCCTGCCCGCGAGGATCCTAGAGAGGATTTTAGCATCTACATTAATAAGCGAGATAGGCCGGTACGAACCCGGGTTGGTCAAATCCTTCCCTGGTTTAGGAATAAGTTTGATGTACGCCTCCCTACCCGTGGGAAAATAAGAACCCTCCGTCCACATATGCGTGTAAAGGTTCTGCAGGGTGCCCGCTATCTCGCCTTTGAGTATCTTAAAGAATTCTGATGTGAGCCCGTCGGGGCCCGGCGCCTTGGAACCCGCCATAGAATTGATGACCGTTTCTACATCTCCTACCGTTATGTCCGCATTAAAGGCCTGGAGCTGTTCCTCCTCTAGCGTGGGAAGTTCGACCTGACCTAGGAATTGATCTGCCGCCCCCTTGTCCATGTCATCTTTGGCATAAAGCGCTGCGTAATATTCCTCTAAGGCCCCATTGATAGCTGTGGGGTCCGTGAGGAGCGTCCCTGTCGTGTCTTGCAGGATAAAAATGTGCTGCAGTGAGTGCCTCCCATTCACCAATCTGGCCATTAGTTTGCCCGCTTTGTTTCCATACTTGTGGAGTGTGAGATCAAAGTAATAGGTGGCAGCTTTAGGCCTTGGCGACATCCTGCGGTCGTCAGTGGTACCTATATTTCCGTGGTGTGCCTTTGTTACGTTTTGAGGACCGTGCAGTTTTTCGTGGGGATCTGGTGGGTTCAGCCGATTTGGGGGGAGACCCAGTGTCCATACTCAAGGTATTGAGAAATGATTCCGCCTCCGCTGGATCCAGATAAGAGCATTTCCTTCCCGTCTGAGTTTCCACGTGCAGTGTGGCCAGGTACGCCAGTGTAAATCTTATTAGTTTGCGATACAGCACAGAGCATATCTTCCTGGCGACTTCCACTGAGTAGTCTGCGAAGACCAAAAGCTTGTGACCATCAACCTCTAGGGTGCGAGAGGCTCGGTATTGTTGCATGATGAGGAACTTGTCCGCGTAATTTAAGTAGCGCACAATAACCGGTCTAGGATTCGTTCTGTCTGGGTGAGGCTGCCCAAGCCTGTGCTCCCGCTCCACTACACACTTAGTGTCGAGGCCCAGAGCCTCTGAGATGGCTGTTGAGCACAACTCAGTTAATACTTGCGGTCTGTATGTTCCGGGCACCCCGATGATCCGCAGATTGTTTCTTCTGGACCGGTTCTCCAGATCATCTATTTTCTCCAGAAGGCCCTGGGATAGATCATCAAAGGCTGTCACCTTAGCGTTGGCTTCCAGGACCTCCTCCTCCAGAATCGAAATTCGCTGTTCTGCCTCTTTAAGGGATCGGGCCTGTTGCGACACCTCAGCCTGCATGTGAGAGAGGCCCTGCTGGATGGCAGCTTCCACCACTGAGGTAATGGTGGGTTTCAGCAGATTGGCCACTGCCAGGGCGATGCGCTCATATGCCGCTTCGTCCAGGGAGAACTCCTGAGTGAGGGGGGTGTAGAGGCCCGCCGCTCGTCAGCGCTGCCCACCGCCGCCGCCATCTTAGACCCCCTTGCTGTGCCTGTGTCACTGGCCGTTCGGGGAACCGACTGCGATCGGGACTTTCCCCCAGCCAGGAACCTGTCCATACTCCCCCGCTCAGCTGCCCGATAGGTAGGGTGAGTCAGGCGGGCGTTTTAGCCGGTTTTAAATGTGTTTGGTGGCCGCGGGTGCAAGAGCGCAATCTCCTCGCAGCCGCTCACATGGGCATCGGAACCGGAAGTCAGAACCTTATTTTAAGGTGACAGAGTCACTATAAGGGCATCCAAAACAGCTGCTACCAACATAATTGTATGAACAAAGCACAATTTAAAAACCTGAGGAATTAGCTTCACACCAATATTATTCAACTACAATTTCTAGGACAACATTGTCTAAGGTATAATTCATGCTTTCATCTATAAAGTACAGGTTTAACATTGTGTTTACATGTAAATATGCTTATATCCCCTTACTTTTTTAGCTTTCCTGTAAGGATTTATCTGCTTTGTGGCTTAGCAATCCTCCCAGGGTTTAAACAAAAACCCAAGGTCTGCCTGTCACCAGCCTTTATTTTAACAGAATGCAGCCAATAGTCCTCAGGGTAGGTTCTGCAAGGTACATTTTCATAGCTGTCCTTAGAGAGTGTCATAAGGAACTAAAGAAAAAGATGCTTATGAAGCCAAATCATGCAGCGAAGCTATTAAACTGGTCTTGACAGATACATTTGATGGATGTAAGTAGTATTCATAGGTCATCTGTGTTTATAGTGTAAGCTCATCTGATAACCTTGGGTGTACTACATAAAAGGAGAACAAAAATGGCTGCTGTTTTGTTGGCTTCAGAATCAATATGTACATGTTCTGAGAAAATCTTCAATGAATGTATATATGGTTTAGAAATTTGGCCAATGACCTTCTGGTTGGGAAACACCTTCCTTTTTTGCCCATAGCAGCTACCTCTGTTCTAACATTTAGCTTTGTAGCATATCAGTGACCGTCACATCTAAGTCTTTGAACAACCTAAACTCCTACCAACGCCTTGGTAGCTTGCATAATAAATAGTTCACAACGAAAAGCTAAAGGGAAACCGCTAAGCACATAGATAAATACATATACAGTATGAAAACTATACATATACAGTATGAAAACTATTCTACTTACCAAAGGATTTTTATTTCAGTTTAACCATCTTTTGATCTAGGTACCTCTGTCAGAGAGCATAGCCGGTGTCATTGTCCTTCAGTGCAGCTGACAAGTAAAGCTTGGTCAAAGACCCACCCCAGCCTGTTGACAGGAAAAAAAGAAGCAGCATGTCATTCTTAACTAAATATCTGGAAGAAAAGATCTAGCATACTCCTTCTTAATTGCCGTAGGCCTAAATTATCTTGAACAACAACCATCTATATTGCCTCAAAACAAGCCTTTACATTTAAACCTCCACTAAAAAATGATGACTTTGGGATAAAAATCTGACATGCATTCATTGCAGTAGGGCCTTACTGTCATAAAAGATAAATAAGTGAAGGTAATTTTGTCTACTAGTAAAAAGTGACAGGTTCTCTTTGAAGTGCAATTAATAAGGCACATTTCTTTTTGATTCAGATGTAATCTCATTCTGCATATGTAAATACAAATATATCAGTGTGTTTGATGAAACAAGACAACACAACAGTTCCACCTCCGTGCCAGTAATTGTCTCTCCCCGATGCCAGGCTCCTATGTGCCGAGACATATTTGGATGTTTTGATGTTGATATTTTTCACCAAGATCAAATTCTGACTTCTAAACTGACCAAGCATGAAATTGTTTCTAGAAATTGTCAGAGTTTTTTAAGAGGTAGAAAATCGGGAGAGTGCTGCAAGAATAGTGCGTGTTCAGGAGATATTAACCCTGTGAGATATAGAAGTAGTGGCAGATAGCGTTATATTCACATCTCTTAATCGCATGACTTCAGACCTATTTTCCTGGAGTCTCTGATTATTTTAATGTATACCCACAGGGTGAATAGAACTAGACGCTAACACTTTGCTGTATGTCCCATGCAAAAGCAATTAAACTAATTATAGCTATGTGTGGCTTTGATTAATTACTATCTTGTCAGGTTGTCCTGTTTTAATTATATGCAAACATTGTTTAATCCTCCTTAGAAGTTAAAAAAAGATGTATTAGAATAAAGAAAAGAAAACTGAGATAGTTGGCATTGGGAATGCTAATGGCACCAGTAGTGTTCTGAGGCTTTACACCCAGTCTCGCCTCACTGTTAAACATTGTGGCCAAACTGCTGCTGTGCAAGGTTGAAAAAATGACTTTGCAATGTGTACAAGAGGCAAGGTCAGAATCTTGTACACTTTTTTTCATATTCCTGTATATTAATCTTAACCATCTGTACAGGCGTAGGTTCAGCACATAGCTCATTGACATCAGACCTTACTATAGCAGAATTGTACAATCTAATGTACTTACTACTGTCATAAAACATATGGGCACACACGCTTGGAAGACTATGCAGGAGGAAATCAGAGCACCCTCAAAAGGAAAGGTCACACTGAACAGAGTAGGACTGGGACAGGTACAGGGTGGCATTTGCCTCCTGAACCTGAATACGATATGTTAGGTTGGTGGCCCTGAGTGGAGATACTTCACCATTCAAACAATGATCTGAGCAGGACCTGCAGTCATTGACATGCAGTAAGCCTTCTATAGCTGCATTGCTTCCCATTCAATTCTGCAATCACAATATCTGGCAAAAGGAAGGTCTTCCAGTGCCAACTTCTTTTGTGGTTCTGAGATGCCATGTTACCGAATGCTAAGAGCTGCAAAAGAAGCTGATGCTGGAAAATAACTCTATCCCTTCCATTAAAGGGCCACTGGGCTGTGTTTGCACCACAAGCCAAAGGTTCTTTATTCTCCCCTGACACTGGCAGCATACAGTAGCAAGAATTAAAACTAATACTCCAGCTTAGCAAGACCAAAGGACTAAGCACTAAGCCACAGTGCTGCCGCACATTTGAAAACCACACAAGGAAGGGGGAGTGTTGTGGCAAAACTTAAACACCGCATGATAAGTTTAAGCAAAACCATTAAGTTGTATATAGCTTGAAACCCTAATGATCCTGATATAAGAAGCTAAGTTTATAGCAGATTTCAACCACTCTACTAAAATGGATCTTAGCCCCACCCCCACTGACTCTTGGCCACCTTTATTGGTCTGTGAAGCCACCCATTGCACTAAAGTTTCCTTATGTGTATATAAATACAGAAAATAAATAATATATTAGGTATTCAGTAATTGCATCCTGCATCTTCAATCCTGTGTCCTGTTTTTGGAATCTATTTATCACTAAGCAAATACAGTATTATATTTCATTCCTGAATTCCTCTCATTCTTGGATACAGTATGTTTCCTGCATCCCAGATGCATATGGATAGGATGTTAAAAGATTGTATATTTCATGTAGATTTATGCCTTAGCCAGATAGGCTTTGTTTACTCAAGGAGTTATCAAAGAAGAAACATCTAAATGAAAAAGTTGAAGATATTTGCATGCAATAAATTCGGTGCAGTCTGTTTACTTGCTGGCATTGTTCAATTTCTGCAGCTGGGGGACTTTAAAGTTCTACTAAGTGTTCCTCATTAGTTAGAAGGGGGGACATAGCACTGGACATATGCCAACAGTGTCCACTTCCCTTTCTGAGATTTAGGATGATGAGGAGATAAAGGGTCTGGTCACCAGATGGAGCTTGTCAGATTAGCAACTGGAGCACCGTAAATAGCAAAGTCGTTCTTTTTTTTCCTCTCTCTCTCTCTTACTCTCTTCTCTATTTTCTCAAAGCACAACTGATTCCCTCTCATAATGCATGTGCATACTTGATGGTTTTAGGCTAGGAAATGCTCAGCAGAAGGTTGGCTGGTGGATACACCTCTCAAGTCATAGCCTCAAGGCACATCTTTGCTGCACTCATAATAGGAAACATTAGCAACTAGTGGCTCGGGAAAGGCATTGAAAAATGTCTCATGGGGACCAGCAGGCCACACCATTTGAAAGCCACCAGCCAACTCAATGTGATTACTGATCCAGACGGGGTTTAATATTACCGCATAGATTTTTATGGGCATGCCAGCTAATTTTAGGCGCTAATGTAAGGCCATTGCACTCACTAATGTCAGCTCATTCCCTTCACTAATGTCACATGTGATTTAGAAGGTTATTATCCTTATCAGGAGAAACAGTTATGGTTTCCCACTATGAAAGGGATCTCAAAGCAACAACAATATCTAACATCAGCTACAGAAAGCTTCCACAATGAAGACAATTTTTGCCTTGGGGATGGCCAAATCCGACTGATCATGAAAATCCATCCTGAGCTTCTAGAACTTGCAGGGACAATGGAAACAATCACTTAATACCAAATACACACACACATAATGCAAGCGTGATATGTTTGGGTGGCTCTGTTGGCATTGTACCATACATGACATATACTGTAGCTGCACTGGTATTGTGGTTACAAGCAATAAATTTAAGTTTGAGCAAGAGTTTTGGGTGTCTAATAATTATAATAACACGTGAGCAAAATTTAAAGTTTTCAGTACTTGGAAATATAAAAAAATATGACATTTTGGTTAAATGCAATGAGTCAATGTGGAAGGTGAAATTAAGGTGATTTTAGCTGGGGGGTTTTTAAGGGTGCAATGGACTTTAAATGCTTACAGGTGCTGCCTTAACTACTCTGGACTTGTTCTTGTGTCAAAAAATATCTCGTACAAGCTTTATTCTTTGAAAGAAAGAAAACAGACCGTGACAAAAATAAAGTTACAGTGCACAAATAACATTTAAATACACAAAACATAAAAAAGGCAAAGAACAGCAAGGGCTGGTGCAGACCTGGGAGATCTGGGACTGCACAATCATGTGCAGTTGCACACAGCAGTTGCCACGCAGCCCCATTGATTTCAATAGGGTTACACCTGAGCGGCAATCCCAGAAAAAAGGTACATGTACCGTTTTTTGCAACACATGGCTCTCCCTGTGCATGCTGTATATATATATATCTATCTATGTATAGATAGATAGATAGATAGATAGATAGATAGATAGATAGATAGATAGATAGAGATATATATGTGTATATTAGTATTTTTTAAATAGTCTTAATGCAAGTAATAAAAAACACAGAGGTAATGCTATCTAATTGACTTCATTATTTCTGCAGATACGGTTCAGTAACTGAAGACACATGACAGCACAGTTGTGCAATTGGGAATACAGGTTGTTTCTAATTAACAAAGAAAGGTCAATCAATGAAAAACAATTAGTATACTTGATATGCTTTGTCCCTAAAATCACACTTATAAGTTATCAATATACACGCTGGCAACATTGTACTGCTAGCCTGTAGATTATAATAATACCAATCACTTTGCAGCCTTCATTGTTCATTTACTACAACCTATTAAAACAGACAAGCAGGCTACACCGTTGTGAAATAAAGCCTAGTAATAACTGCAAGAGCGTCAAGCCTTTGGCAGGTTTAGCAGATAGGGAACAAGGCATGCCGTGTGAATAATCCTTAACGACCAATCAACAATCATCTTCCACTTTTTTCTTCTCATAACTGATGAGGGTTGAGATTCTATTGCTTGCTATTTGTTACAGAGTTTCAAATATCACCCTGGCACTTCATATTTCTCTTTAAATTAGACCTTTTTATATTATTGCAAGTAATGTGTAAAGTTCACCTAGAGCGGGGAAAAGCAAAGTACAGCCCTCCAGCAGTGGTGAAACTACAAATTCCATCGTGCTCTGCTTCTAGAAGTCATGCCTGTGACTGTTAAGGTGCCCATACACCTTAAAGTTATCTGCAGATTTTCTGTGGTCAGATGGAAAAAGTGCAACAGATTGGCCCAGGAGGAGATTACTCCATCCACACAGTTAAAGTGACATTAAAGGCAAAAAAAAATTCCCTCCCCCCAATGTAAATGTCAGCACTTACCTTAAATTATGTCTCTTTTTCCAATCTTCCTCTTCTTTCCCCATGTTTTCATCTGTCCCTCCAGCAGTGTGACGTCACTCCGATTCAGCGCTGACTGCTCTGTCTCTCCCATCCAGCGGTGTCTGCAGGCGGGTGCACGCGTCCATAGACTTACCTTGCGTCTCTGCTCGTCTCCCGGCCGAGAATCGGAACTGCGCATGCGCCCGCCCCAAGATCCTTTGCGGCCGTATGAGCAGTTCCTGATTCTCTGCGCGGGAACGAGCGGCGATAACGAGGTAAGTTTAAAAGGATTTTAAGCGTTTTTTGTTTTTTTTTACACTTCTTGCCTAGCAGTAGATATAGGCAAAAAAATGGAGGGTTTAGAACCCCTTTAAGTGTAGATGGAGGAATCTGTTGCACCTTTTCCATCTGACCACAGAAAATCTGCAGATAATTGTAAGGTGTATGGCCAGCTTTAGAGTCTTCAATAACTAATGGATTTGTAGTTGCACCACAGCTGGAGTTTGCCTACCCCTGTCCTAGAGGACTTTTTATCTATACGATTGAAGTTACACTTGAAATTGATCACTAGACAGGAGTGTTAAGGTGCCCATACACTGTACGATTATCGTACGATAATCGTGGGAAGTCCCGTGATCGTACGATAATCGCAAAGTGTATGCAAGGCGTGCGACCGTTGAGACTCCGTTCACATTGAGCGATTTATCACGCGGTAATTCCCGCGATATCGCGGCAATTTACCGCGCGATATCGCTCTCCAATGCTTCTCAATGGGGCAAAGGGTCCTGCTGTCGCGGGTCGTGTGTCGCTACAGCAGGACCCTTTTTGGAGCGGATTTAGCCGCGATTCAAGCTTGCTCAATGCAAGCATTTGCGTGATATTGCGCAAAATGCAAATCGCGCGACAATCGCGCGATTTGCGAACCGCTCAATGTGAACGGGGCCTTAGTTGAGCTAGCAGGAATTATGCAGACAGTATTCTACATGTGATGGAAATTAGAGAGGCTTGTGGGTCCCGCTACTCTTTATTGATGAGCTCTATGACCCCTTATTATGCATTGCTAACTTCCCTTTACTTCACCACTCATAAACTAACAGACTGTCAATAATATGAAGGAATACTTCATTTCATTCAGTCTATTAAGGACTGCTTGTTGGGTATGCACACATTAAAACAGCTGCATGTTTGTTCTCTATTCTATGTTTTAGGATCACACCAGCAACTGCATTAGAATGCTACTCATGGTATGCTCTCTTGAGGCTGCGATGCCAAAGTACTGAAAACAGAGCATGACACTCTAACTTTTCTTTTTGGTAGAACTTTATTGTAATTTAATTCAATTCTATCAGTGCAGTGTAATTGGTGGATTGCGTTGCACCACCAATCCTGTAATTTGGTTCAAGGGGACCCTTTACAATTCTGTTTAAGGTATAGGATGTAATGGGGTAGCTGCTGGTAGGGATGAGAATGTTAAAGGAAACTCATGCTGAGAAATACCTGGAAGCTGTCAGTGCTATCTTCTCCTTCTGAAAATGATATTTGCCTGGCTGCCACGCTGATCTAATTTCTCCAGTTCTCTGAAACTGACATAGAACAAGCTCTCAGATCAGGAGTTCTGATTCTAGCCTGACTTAATTTGCCTTGTTTTTGTTCTGGGTCAGTGGTTCAGAACCTGTTAAAGTCAGAGAATCAGCACTACAACCAGCAAACAAGCATTTTTTTTTATAAAGGGGTCAGCAATAGCAGCTTCCAGATTTCTTTCACAACAGGTTCCCTTTAGTCTGGAGGAGTGTGTTTGGGACTGAAGTCGGTAGGCTCTTGTTCATATCTTGCACAAGGGCCCAAATCTTTCAATCTACAGTTCTGCTGGGTGATGCCAAAATGAAGACGCAAGATTAGGTTTCTCTATACAAATTAAAGCTAAATAATTATATTAATAATTGCAGCGTTGTTACCCAGATTAGTGTTCAGTTAACATATTTCGTATTCATTTTGTTCTTTACAGTGCTATAATTTGGTTGGTGTTAGTGTAGTGTTGTTAATACAGATATTTTATGATGGCTATAAATTATAGACATCCCCTTTAACAACTTTTGGAAAAATGACATGTGAAATAATAGGTTGTCTTGAGAATGTGATGCTTTATAATGTGCAAGTGGCGTTCTCCTGGGAATAAAATTGAACTTGTGAAAGAGACCAGATGAGTGGCATGCTAAATAAAATGTTATGTTTATCACATGATTAACAGTCACTTAACGTCCACTTTTCCCAGGCTGTAAAATGATTGGTTCTCTTAAGGTGTAAATAACAGGTACTTAATGTGCCACTAGTTGGCAGACAGACTCCAAGGCGGTTGTGTTCTAAGATTTCAATAAGTGAATCCAGAATTCTGTTTTACAAAAGTAAAGACTTTTAAAGTAAGGAAGGCAGTGGAAATATTTTAGACCCTTGTCCATGAGGATTGGTGGGTTCTGTTTGTCTCTATCATGTGCTTTTGTTACTTGAATACTGATATTTTATTTTGAATGAAAATTATGATGACAACCCAGGTAGGTTGACATAACGTACATATATACACAAGGAATTACAATAAATACGTGTATGCTTTTTATACTTACAATGAATAACAGGCACATCCACATGTCTGTATTCCACATCTGATTGTTGCATTGTGCTCCTGCACTCCTAAACCTTGGGAAGAAGTATAGAACAGCTTCCTGACCTCTGGCTCTGCCCTCACCATGGCCCAGCCCTGTATAGCCTACTATTATCCCCTCACTGTGATCAGTAGTCCCACTAACCAATAGTAAAGTGCATTCATTATAAGGAAGGCATTTAAAAGAGGTTACCCAAAGCTATACAACCATCTCTAATTGTTGTTTACTGCAAACTGAAGTAGGTTGCAGGCACACCAGGCCAAAGTTACACTTCATTGATGCACATGGAAGCTGGTCCTTTTTGTTGGCTTTCTAGATTTTTTGGGTGATCTTAATGGTCATATCCAAGCTCTGTAACCAGCCATGGAGTTTCTTTCCTTGTGCCAATCCTCTTTCCACAACATTCAGTGTCGGTTTGGGTGAATTGATCCTTTAATGCCCAAGTCCAGCCATAGCAATTTCTCATGTTACAGGAGCGCTAGAACCTTTCTCAGATTTTTATTGCTGATGGTTCCCTAATTGTGGAGATAGCCCTGTACTTCCTGTCCCCATAAAGTTCACCAAACAGGTTACAATCTGACTGTACAGACTCCTTTAGATCTACCAATAGTTATGTTGCTCAAGGACCTCCATAATTGGATACAAATTAAATGGATAGTTTAGGTAGGTCCACATAATATGTAGTTTTGCTAAAACTGAAAGAGATCATACTAAGATTGAGCAGTGAGGTTGTCACATGTGTGGTTTGCTTAGCACCCATGCAAGATATCACAGAAGGGGATGACACAGATAGCAATACAACCTGTCAGAGGCTCTAATGTTTCCTCAGTCTATACGAAACATTGCTTTGCCTTTTTCTCTTTTAGGGCTATTTCACACTAGCCACAGTGCGTTCCGGCCTGATTGGAGCGGGTACACACTGGCTCGCATTGTGGCTGGCTCACTTTGTGTTGGGGCAGGAGGGGGCGTGGCGGTGAATTGAACTCAGTGGCCATTCACACTGCGTCCGGAGGGCATGGCTGCGGTGCTATTGAGTTAAATGCACCGCCCCTCCCACCCCAACACAAAGTGAGCTGGCCACAATGCGATCCAGTGTGTTCCGGCCCAAGTCTGGCTGGAACGCACTGTGGCTGGTGAGCACTAGCCCTTATGCCCTGTCAGCATAACAGGAAGTGTGACAAATCTTATAATGGTTCTGATGCTTTCCTCTTCTTTTCAAAACCAAAAACCGTTTTGGCTGGAGTTGTGCTTTAATTGGAATATGCCTATTCTCAATTCATCTTTTAGACACTTTTGAGGCCCAGTGTTTTTTCAAAATACTCTACTCTCCTTTCTACAAATGTTTGCTACACAAAAAATTCCAAGCCTCCCCCTTTGAGCCCTTTCCATTTAAACAACGCAGCATGGCTGTATCTTTTCACAGCAGATGCATTGTCCTAGCTATGTGTGCTATGTACTTTTTTCTTTGAGGTGTGAGGAGTCACAGGCTCAATGGATAATAAACCCCGAGCTTTACTAAATTTAAGGTCCACAGTGTACACAATGAGAACTTCAAATGTTTTTATACAGGATATCCATATTGGAATTGTTTTTCTCCACTTCATTGCTCCCGCAGTAGACACGACATCCAGGTGGTTTTCAAACAATGAATTTTAAAAAGCGAAATGAGTGGGATTTTATACACTTTAGACGTCAATTTTTCGGAGGCTATAGAATAAGCTCCATGGTTCACTTGATGGTTATTTCCTATAAGTGAATATGTAACATGGTTAAAGCTCTTCTAAATTGAGTCCTGAAGCAGCACAGCAGAGCATTTTAACATAACGTACCTATTTAACTTTATTCTCCATTATACCAAATGCCTGCAGAAGGCATTTCAGTTTCAGTGACTGAAAATTGCTTTGTGTAAAATTACTGCTTAACTCCACTGAGTCGAGAAAACGGTGGCGCGGCGTTCGTCTTTGTGCTTTCGCAATAATAAAGGGAATTATCGTTACTCTTATTTTTATGTCTCCCTTGCCCCTATTATTATATTACATTATTATTAAAATACTCCAAAGCAGGGCTTTCTATTGTATCACATTATTTCTTCCATTTTATTTTTTTTGAATTACTGATGAGAATGGGAATGGAATGTAACTTTTTTTTTATGCGGTGGCTTTGTCGTCTTCAAGGTCTCTAAGAAATAAAAGTGCCAATTTGCCCTTACATACAGTGATATGTTCTCACTGTCGTAGATTTTTGTAGAGGTCCAATTTCAGAACAAGTCTAACAAAGCCGCCCTGGTGCTTTATCTATCAGGCGGGAGTGTCTCTGCCTTCGTATTAGTGCCGCTCTAGGTAATCAGCCACACATTGCGTGAGGTCAAGAGTCTTCTGACCAGCTATTGGGATCACATAAACAACCTCAAAGACTGAGAGAGAAATGAGCACATTTTAAGTATATATGGCTTCAGAGAGATAAGCCTGGACTGACAGCTTGTGCTATAAAAATGATTTTCAGGATGTTAAAGGCATTAAAGTGTACCTGTCACAGATTAGTGGTGGCCATTTTGTTTCTCGAAACCAATAACAGGTTTTTTTAGTGGTAAATTTGTTTAAATGGTGGTTTGGTGGTAAATTTGTTTAATGGGTAAAAAAGGTAAAAATATTTTTCTAGTGATATTATTTAGTGGCAAAAAAAATATCACAACAGATGTCTTATATCACAGATTTCCCCAGGTGTCTGGTGTTTCGAAACTTGACATTATAAACTTTTCTCTGTTAGCCATTACACTGTGTTTCCTCATAGGGCACAACCTCGCCTGGACAGTTTGGGCTGTAGATATACTTCAAAGACCTTAACATAAACCATCCAAAATATACTGTGAACCATAATGTGTCAACCGTATATTTTGCACAAAATAATGCTATATTCTTCATTAATTCACATTATTTTGTCATTGTTAGCAGTTGTTTGAACCTCTAGTAGGCTTATTAGGTACACAAGAGAATAAGAAACCATATTTTATTGAACATTTGTAGATAAAAGGTGAAAAGTCCTACCATGAGAAAGTCTTGATTGATTTGTACAGGGCAGGCTCTGTGGCTTTTACTTATAACTCTGATTACTTCAGTATCAATATATATTTGATTCTGATAACACAGTACAGCAAGTCTTTTGCTTAGGAGTTTGTTTCAGAAACATTAGGGATGCATGGCAAAATTGAAACATTAGACAACTGACTATTCACACT
>NW_017307074.1:356464-368960 GCF_000935625.1 Nanorana parkeri | reverse complement strand
CAAGCAATTATCATTAAATTGACAGTGGCATAGTTGGGATTGATATTTTCAAACAGCTGACTTGCTGTCCAGTAACCCCATAAGAGAATACTGACTGGTGGAATTTCAAGCTTCATTTAAACTAAAGTAGAGCAATAGGCTACACAGCAAAGTGACATCGATGTTTGACATCTTATTTTTGTACATGTGGATGTTTCTACATTTGTTAATAGTTCTTAAACAAAGAACTTCACAATGGACTCTCATTTCCACCAAAATCTCCCTCTTCCCATGCTGGGTGGAGGTTTTGTGAGCGGTGACAGGAGAGTGCTTTGCTTCTAAACAGCCACACACTGCTGATACTTTTGCATACACTGTCTATGAAAGTCAATGGGCCTTTATAGGTGGGAAAAGACTAGGGTGATCTGCAGACTGAAACTACTCACTACAAGCAACTCTGATGTAAGAACATCAACAGCGCTGGCTTGAAAAAACTACATGGGGGTAATTAAAGGACTGCCCAAAAAGAGAGAAAGCAGTGGCAACTGACCAGCAATGCCATTATTGAAAGCACTGAGCTTTACATGATTGAAGATGCTGTGTGTAGGCAATCCTGCAAAATAACACAAATAGACACAAGAATGGGGTTAGGTAAGGCAATAGTTTGGCATTAGGAGTATATTTGTGCTGACTGTAGTTTAACTTTACCTTCATTTAGGTCTATTAGCTTTTTAGTGAATGCATCCCATGTGTTTATGTGAATGTTGGTTCTCCTGAAACATGACTTCCTTCTCAATGCCCAGGTGACAGATTCTCTTTGCATAAACACACTTTACAGAAAACACTTGTCTTGACCAACTATGAAGTATTGTTGTCACTTGTTGTGATCATTTATTATTTTGCTGCTCAGCATTTTCACATCGACATGATATATATATCCCGCAGTTCTGTGTCATATAAACCGTTTTAATTGGTGAGGGTTATCCAGAAAACCCCAGACATCAGCAAGAAATGTGACAATCCCATCCGCTCATAACACACTTTACAGCATTTCACACCTTGCCCCAGTCCTTTGCTTTCAACCCTCTGTTGCAGATTCTGGGTCGTTAATATCAGATATAAAGTTAAACTACCACCAGTGGGACCAATTGCTCAGCACAGAGAGATAGACCTTTATCCTATTTTGTTGACATAGCCTTTCCAAAGACTTCTCCATTACAACATTTTATGCCCTGTGTGATATAAAAGTCCATCTTCTTTCTTCCCGTGTTCATTAGTTGAGGTGGCCTTTCTAAACTCAATCCCTCAGGAGTGCAGATGATTGTGACAGATGGTGTTGAAGCAGAATTGCACCGGGGTATTGCTTCCTGTACTCTGTCTTTGTCTTAGCAGTCTCTCTCCTGTGTTCAGATGCTAGATTCCCATACGGAGGCCTCTAGAGAGATATAAATTGCTGTACTTACTTACACTGCTCTTCACATAACACTTGTCCGATCACAATTCACTATTTCCGCACAGGTAAATAAACATCAACTTAAGCATTTAGCTTCCTTAATTAGGTTCCATTTGGGTAATATAGACAATGCAATGCCAAGATTTATCTTGATTTTCTTGGACCCATTTTATTTTTAGTTTTCTGCATCTGTTTTAAAAACCATTATCTGACATTGTTACAGTTGGAGATGTTGAAGTTGATCATTTTGCACCATGTATAATCAAGAATTTTCTTTTTAACCCCTGCATCTAAAATCCTAGTTAATCCAGAAGAAGGTATCCCCTTAAAGAAATTCTCTATGAAGAGAAACTCTGAGGTTGGTGAAAAAGCTAGTTGACTGGAGATCTCTGGCTTCAATATTTTCTGAGACAAGCATATCGATAGTTCAGAGGGAAGTCCCAGCTTCTAATCTGCATACTCATTCCCAGTCAGTGACTCAGGAAGGCAACCATTTGCAAACCAGGGAACCAGTATTTTCAGAAACAGAGCAATAGCAGCCTACATACCTTGACAGATGGGGTCATTGTATTCATAGATGGACAAAACAATAATTACATAAAAACATGACTGAGAGCTACAGAACATTACCTTGTCTAGACAATAGATGCTAAACAGACAACCAAGATCAATCTTTCCTCTAATTTTTTTTGTATATATTTATATATTGATATAGAGATATATTTTTGTGCTGACTGTAGTTTAACTTTACCTTCATTTAGGTCTATTAGCTTTTTAGTGAATGCATCCCATGTGTTTATGTGAATGTTGGTTCTCCTGAAACATGACTTCCTTCTCAATGCCCAGGTGACATATATATACACTGAGTGGCCAGATCATTATGATCACCCCATCAGTACTTCGTTGGGCCACCTTTTGCCTTCAATACTGTGGCGATTCTTCTTGGCATTGACTCCACGAGATGTTGAAAGGTGATGTGAGGAATCTGACACCATGCCTGATGAATAGCACTGTCCAGTTCTGTGAGATTTGATGGTTGTGGAACCAGCTGCCTGATGGCTCTTTCAAATTCGTCCCACAAATGCTCAATTGGATTGAGATCTGGTGATTGTGGGGGCCACCTAAGCAAGGTAAATTCTCCCTCATGTTCTTGAAACCACTCCTGCACAATACGAGCACTGTGGCACAGCGCATTGTCTTGTTGGAAGAAGCCATCTCCATTGGGTTACGCAATCAACATGATAGGATGAACTTGATCAGCAACAATACTTTGGTATGTTGTGCTATTCAGATGTTGTTCGACACGGATAAAGGGCCAAAATCATGCCAGGAAAACATGCCCCAAACCATAACACTGCCCCCACCAGCTTGAAGGGTTGTACTCATGCATGTGGGGTGCATGCTTTCATGCTGTTCCCACCAAATTCTCACACTGCCATCTGCATGATGCAACTAGAAACATGATTAATCGGACCACATTACTTTTTTCCAATGCTCGACTGTCCAATCCTTGTGCGAATTGGAGACATTTTATCTTGTTAACTGCAGACAGCAAAGATGTTCGAACAGGCCTTCGGATTCCATATCCCATACGATGCAATGTACGGCAAACAGTGCGTTCAGAGATCATTTGAATGGATCCCTGATTAAGATCTGCAGTAATTTGATGCACTGTTGCTCTTCTGTTGTTGTTTGGCCCTCTAGCAACTTCAGCATGAAATTATAGCTAATTTGCCTACAAACGTCAGGTGGTCATAATAATCTGGCCACTCAGTGTATATGTACATTTATGGCATTTGATTGCTTGAGTGTGTGTTATTATACACTCAGCAGTCATTGACAGTATGAGATTGAGTTAGTAAATGATCAAATGCTGTTCAATGAAATGTTAAAGAACAATATTTCTGCTTGCACACGATGCAATAATTACAGTGAACACAGTTTATTTATTTGTTCATGTATTTATTATTATAAGCATTTGTATTGTGCAGACAATTGACCTCCTGTACATTCATATCTTTAACTCATTCATTACTATAAGTGAACATTACCATTGCTATATGGATAGCATTTATTCCTTTAGCATTTTAGCCCCCTATAAATGTTACCTTACTGACAATTGCCAGGAAAGATCAAACCCAGGCAACAGACTTACATCCAAGTCTGCAGGTACCATCCAAATCATGATTTTTCCCATACCAGTCTTCCAAAACCATTAACATTAAGCAACAGTAATTTTCTGGATCATGTATGGCACTCTTTCTTCCTGAGGATAGGAATGGAGTTAAGACGGCTCCTCATGTATAAAGTGGAATTGCTACTTTCTTTACCAGCTATTGCATAGCAAAAATGGTGTGGGGCTTGACAGCAACTGTTAGCTACCTATCATGTTTCCCTATGTTTTGACTTATCCATTTGGGCAGTTTTAAATGTTCAAATGCAACTTACTGCCATGGAGCACTGTAAGTACACAATGCTGCATTTGTATGAACATTCCATACTCATATGTATAAGGCTGAAGAAAAATCCCTATAACAATAGACAAACACTTGATTTTTGCCATAGGAGTTTGTCTGTGTCCCCCTTTGGTAACAATGTTTCCTGTAACACCTTGTACAGGGTAACTGAACAAAACAGATCATGTAAATATTTGTAACCATTTATTATCCCACAGTCCAGCTTAAAGATAGTGAACCTGTAGGAAAGTTGGTAAGTTTGCCTAAAATGACAGTCAGATATACAGTAAGTGGCAATGTTTGATAAATGACCAGAAATATTTTATGTTCTGATATTATTCATAGCAGTAGCGGCATCTCTGGGTAACTGGCTAATGGCTTCTGCTTGAGTGATGCTCCAGATTTCTACAGTATCAAGTAGCAGAACACGTTCACAGTGTGGGCAATAGAGTTCTGTGTTTTGATGAAGCCTTATAGATGAGCAGATCCCGGAGCAGCCTGGGAGTTTACTGGTCTGACATTTCCTTTGCAGTAACAAGCCGCCACAGTTTGGTGCCAAGGGGGCTTTTGGGTTTGATTTAAGAGAGCTGACAGAGACGGCTTGTTATTTCATATCTTTGAGCTGTCAGGGAGACAACTGATGTCAGCATAAAAATCCCTAAATCATGGCAAAACTTGAGTCTATTGATGTCCATAAAACAGGAATCGGATTGTTGCCCCCATCCAGTTGCCTCTACTGACAGGTGAACAAAAGAACTTGTCATTTAACTGGAGCACATCATATCTCTTCTGTACCAAATCAAGAGCTCAGGCTGTAAAAAGAACACAGGAAATCCTTTCTGCTTTTAGCCTTATCATTTCCTATCTGTGGGACCTTTGTTTGTCAATTAATACAGTTATTTGTATTGTTTTTATTACTGTATATGTGTTCTACACTTGCCATAGAGTTTGAAGTATAATTAAAGCCAATGCATTTATTTCTGTTTAGAGCAAAACATGGTTAAAACCCCTGTCTGCTTCTTTTTTTAAAAAAAAATCAGTGTCCCATTGGGGAGCTTTCCTTTCACCTATATTCCAGAGTAACCACAGGAAGTAAGAGAATATATTTCCAAAGAAAAGGAAATCTCCCCGAGACGGTTGTCACCAGAGCACATGTCGCTATTGGAAGATGCCCATCCACCTACTGCCCTTCCATCTGTGCCCCCCAAAAGGGGGGCACAGACATCAGTAAAAACCTGACAGAGGTTCTAACCTTCCCCCACTCTATTCCAAACTAAAATTAAATGTTTAGCTTTTAGACTAATATTTCCAAAATCTAGCAAACCTCAGTCAGATGGCTCACATTTGGGTATTGAATCCACTACTAGCAAGCATTAAGGTTTATGAGTTTTTAGAGAGACCTGCAGATGCAAGCTCATCTATTGTCATGATGCCGGCAAAGAAAGCATTAAGGGACTGTTAAGATGCTAGTAATTTGTAATCTGTTTTTATAAACTGGTCCTGGTCCGCATCAGCACACGGTTTTAGCAGACAGGTGATCTTGATGAAGGGGCCATGACTTAGCACTATGCAGTAAAATTGGCCCACAATGGAAAAACAGTTCTGTTGGCCACTATCAAATGACCTTTTAAATGGACGTTCGAGAAAACTAGAAATTCCCCTGTTTGGGACTCTTAGTTCAGTTGTCTCTTCCTGTCACATTGTTTTTTGTTTTTTTTTCATAATTCTATTGCTACACTCTATAGTTTGACACTTGAAGCAATGTTGGAAATGTCTATTTTATATAGATGGAAAATTGCAATAACTGCCCCTCGCAGGTTGAAAATAAACCTCCCAAATATAGCTCATATTAATGCAAAGAGATTTGTTCCTCATGCAGTTAGTGCAATATATATCTCTTAATAGCCATTTTCCCACAGTAAAGACCAATTGTAGGCATTTAGTTGTGATTAAAGCCGATTGAATTAGATAATCCTTCACTATGAACAGCTTCAACCAGCTCAGACACCTCTTCTGGGACTTGGACCAGCTCAGCACCAGTTAATTCCTCTGTCATTTCCCTAGAGTTGTGTTGTGCCATCACAATCCCCCAGCTGTCCCTTGTGTTTATCAGACTACATTATAATTCTTTAATAAATGCTATTGGATTTATGTAAAGATTGAGTCGTCCAGATGTTCAGGAATCCAGTTAAGCTCCA
This sequence comes from Nanorana parkeri, assembly GCF_000935625.1. Classification (NCBI taxonomy): domain Eukaryota; kingdom Metazoa; phylum Chordata; class Amphibia; order Anura; family Dicroglossidae; genus Nanorana; species Nanorana parkeri. Next base: position 362,874 of record NW_017307074.1, on the reverse strand, counting down.
TGCCATGGAATCAAATGCTGGAGACACATGTTATCATTTATTTGTTTTGCAAATATATAAATTAGAAGCGTTATGGTAAATAGGGGGCTTTTATCAGTAGAACTAAGATTATCACATTCCCTAACAGGATCATAAAGTAATTACCATTTCTATTTAGAAATAGAGCCTTTAGGGGTTTCTTCTTGAACATGTCAGTATCACCTGGTGACAAGGTTTAATGTACTAGTATATAACAGAAACCTTAATTTGTTCTGTTTCTGGCACCAGAAGCACAGTACTCTCCATGGTGTTTTGGTTTGATGTTTAAAACAAGTACAACATAAATTGTACCCATTAATAACCCTGACCTATCTTTAGTATTGAATATGATTTTACCACCTAACCTTTACTGGCCTAACCTAACCCTAATAAGACCCCACCCAGCTCTCAAACTGGAGTCAGGCTTTAACATAACGGTTAAAATTAGCCGTGAACACTTACCCAAAATCTAACATGCGACTTGACCTTCACCCCTGATTGTGCCTTCCTCCAGCAATGTGATGCACATTCCGCTGTGTTGTCTCCACTTAAATCTTCTTACAGTCTCTTCTTGGTCTGGAGTTTTCTTGCTTTGCCACTGGGCAACCACTGATGATGTTGTTCCTATGCATGCCCATTGAAGTTTGGAGATGTTCTGTGTATATTCTTAGTTTCATAAACTAGGAATGTACACTGCACTGCGCATGCACCACAGCCAGTGTACACAAAAAAAAGAAGTATTTTGGCAAAGAAAAATTTGCATGTCTCTTCTGCCAAATAACTGCACCCCCTAGCAGTTTTTTATTATTGGACTTTAGTTCTGCTTTTAGTAAATAAAAAACAGCATTTCCTGAAGGTTTGATTAGTCTCAAAGAAATAAAATGTCTCCTATGAACCCGTTATGAACAATAAACCCAAATAAATCATATGTAGTGTATCAGATAAAGTTGAAGGTTTTATCATTTTCTCCATATCATTTGCATCTTCCTATACCATCACTGTGGAACTCTTCTTCTGGATAGGGAAATGCTCCGGTAGTAATATACCATTTTACGAGCCTGTTTTGTTTTAAAAAGAAATGCTCTTGTGTCTTCATTTCCTCTGTCTGATGTATGCTGCATGAATAATAAATTGCAGTCAAAACCAAATGCAGATTATGTGTGTGGGTAAATATTTTACTTCATTTGCATCCAAATTTTCAAACTGCAATACAAATGAAGATTTTAAGCATAAAATGGATACATTTAGTAAAAATGTTTCATCTAGGGGAAACTATATCAAATAATAGTCTACGGTCTTCTAACACTGGATCTGTAGAAAAAAGAAGACATGATAAATGTATGGTTGACTTAAACTAACTAGAACAAACATGGCAACCTGGGGAGGGGGTGTTCTGTCCACGGGAAGTGATAAGGTCACTGGATTTCGGGCAGGATTCTAAGATTTTTTTTGCACTCATCAAGCACAACCAAAAGCTTTTTAATGGTTTATTTAGCAAAACCAAATGGGAGCACAGGAAGGAGGTTAATTGTTAGGGTTCACATTCACTTTAATGTGTGCATGTGGGTGCATTCATGGTTGCATCACATTTGTGGACAATGTCTACAAGCTGACAGGAAGGGCTCTAGCAATACAAACAATAATTGAGATATTACATTGCTGCATGTTGTGATCTTTGTTTATATTCTTGCCAGGCAAAATCTAGAAACCCCAAACCTTCTGTGTCACCTAGCATTGCTGTGAATCAATACTCTGTTCAGAAACATCATTACGATGAAGTATGGATAGATCATTCGCTCGTGCTCCTGTCAGATTCCAAAAACAAGCTGTCCATCCCATCATATTAGCCTTCAGCTCACAAAGTGACAGGAGAAAAGCCCCTGAGCATTTTGTATTAGAATCTGTCCATCAGATCTGAAGGAAACCCCATATGGATATTAGAAATCATAGACTCCCTTGTACATTCCATTATGAAATGTATGAAGCTTCTTGCCCTGAAGTTGCACTTATTCTTGCCACCACAGATCTCAAATATGATTTTTTAAATCATTTTAATTAGCTTTTAATTTTTTAAAGGGGGAAGTGTTATTTTTAATATATTTTCATTCTAGGTCAAACAGATGAGTTTGATAAAAATATTTTTATTAATGTTTGCTGTTTTAAAAACGTTTCTCTGCATAGTTTAATGCCCTAAAAAATTATGTTTTCAGCATTGTTCAACTATGCTTAATGAATTATGTGAAAGTTCATTTTAAGGGAAAACTTTGATGTGATTTAAAGAAAGTGTATAGCTTTACTATTAAAAAATACTAAATCTAGCAAACTTTTTTTGAAAAAAGTAGAGAAGCTTAAAACCTATATCAGAAATGTATTGCTGTGTTGCCTTTGCGATTTCCTCTTACTTCCTGCGCTGGTGGCCACAGGAAGTGAGTGGGCAGGAAGAAAGTAGAAATCTGCTTTGAAGATACCAAGGCAGCTATAAGACCCTGATAGAGACTCTGAACTCTGCCTACTTTTCTAAAAATGCTGTCTGTTTCCTCATTATATGACATATGTAAATATTTAGCAATTTTGTGTATTTAGATTGTTGCAGCAAGTTAGGCCATTCATCTACCTACTTAACACCCAACAAGATCCCCCTGACTGTCCAAACAGTGCATTGATCCTAGCAATATCTGGCTTTGTCCAGAGGGTGGGTTCTGGATGAGGAAGAGGCACCAATAGGCTGCTAAAGTGCCTCTAACACAGCGCTCTGGTAGAAGGCCAAAACCAGCATGAACCAGCGCACTGGTCTGGCCCATAGGGGACCCTTGGGTCCCTAACTTGCTTTTACCTAACAGGTGCAACATGGCAGGGTGGCAGATGGAAAGTCACCTTTTAATTATATTTCTGTTTTAAATTGATTTTGCACCAAAGGTCAGGAGTAATAGTGTCAGGGTAGGGCCCATAAATGGCAAACAAACCTAGCAGGACAAACCAATCTGTAGAAGCAAGAAAAGGAGGAAATCAAACTAAATAATTATAGCAGAGAAAATGTAGAATGTATAGCAAATATATCCTAAGTAAAAAATGAAGAGAAAAAAAGATTCATCTGGGTTGTGCTGCCTTCACAACCACCCGTCTCCATATATTAATTGACATAGTTAAAATGCAGTCAACACTGGTACATAGCAAATGTAGAAAAGTGTAAATAACATTTAAGGTACGGAGGCACTCTCAGCTTGCAGTCTATTGCCTTAGGGAGCCAGTTTAATGGGTGAATGTGAAGCCTTTTTCATGATATCACTAATGACATTTTGAGGACATCTGCAGTTGGTTGGAGGAGAACAATAAGATTAGGCATTCTCTGGATGGGGTTTATTTTGACTTCATTAAAATAAGGGAAATTACTCCCTTTCAAATTAAAGCCTACATAAATCATTTCTCTTGGCAGAAAATGTTTTCTTTTAGCGACTTTCGTCCAAGAATGGCAGGGGCGCGCTTTCTGCACACAAGACGGCTCCTTCTATTTCGGCTTCTGCCTTTATCTATGGAATAACACTTGCCAGGAGTCTCATTTAAGTGGCTGATTAAATATCTGTATTTTCATACAGCGTGGTTGACCTATAGTGGGGTGCACTTCTAGTCCCTTGTTTGTAGTAAATAAATAGATAATCTCTTTTCTGTAGCTGCGCACAGATGGAGTATGTTTGAAATGGAAGGGTCTGTGTGAGCTGTAAGGCAATGTAAAAATATTTAGAAAGCAATAACATTGCAGGCATGCTGCATTATTTAACTAGAAATCTGGATATAAGCTATAAACTAGCTTTGTGGTATTAAAACCGACATAGAATTTTTAAAGTAGACCTTTAATGTATATTTAAGTTTCCTTTAGAAAACCTCTCTAAAAAATGAGCTTAAAATGTGCAAAGAAATCTGAATCCTAGAATTCTGCTCCCATCTGGTGTCAGTTACATGACTGAGTGCCAGAGCACACTCAGACCATCTCTATTGAAAGGGAGACAGGCTTAATTGTAAAGAAGACGGATTTGATTGGTCAGCTGTGCCTCAGTTTCATACCCCTAACCCCATTCACGTGAATGGGTGTAAGGGTGTGACATTGGGGTACAGTGGGTCAGTGCTCTAGTGTGGCATTTGGCCAGTGCTCCATTATTTGGTCACTTAACAATGCTCCTGTGGGGAGAAGATATTGAGGACATCAGGGGAAAGGACCTCTCTATAGATTTTAAACCTACGGTGAAATGCAAATAGGGGAAAATGAATAAACATTAAATTAGTACAAGTCTGTATGTTAGACAAGCATAAATTACATTGTTGGGCTATGTATGGTGGCTTCCTTTTCATCCACTATGATAGTATTAGTTTACTGAAAGTGATGTTGCCATTTGCAGTGTTGAATTGAATGGGCCTTACCAGTGACCAGCTTCTGCAATGAAACTAGGGGCTCTATTCACGAAGCTGCCGTGGCCGAACATGCTGAGCATGTTCGGCCGACCCGAAGCCACATGAAGCAAGCCGATGCACGGCTGATTTCAGCCGATGTACGGCTGAAATTAGCCGTACCAGCCTGAAGTGAATAGCCAAACAGTGTTCGGCTCACTTCACTTCAGATCGGTCATTCACTCGGCTGCCCTCGGCAGCTTTGTGAATAGACCCCTAGGAGTTCGGGAACAATTCCTAACACTGCTATGATTGTTTTTATAGAAGAAGAAAACACATTTATACATAAGAGAGTTTATACACTATAAACTCTCAGTTATCCGTTATTCAAGTTATCTGTTATTATCCTGTATTATAGTGATTTCCTCTAAATTACATCATTTGTAATAATAATAAACAAAAAAAACAGTATAAAGGAAAGGTACTGATGAAAAGTTGTAGGTTTAGTCAGTTTTAGTTTTGCTTATTAATTCTTCATGGTACAAATAATATGGGTGTGTGCTTTGTGCCAGAAGATGTCCCTCTTTGTCATCTCAGAAAGTTGGACAGTATGCCTTTTGTGTATATAAAGGATGGGGAGATGTCATAAACACTGTTTATGTTGTTACTTCCTTGATTATCTCTCCTACTTGTAACATAGTTTCCTGGTTGTGCTGGAACCAGCTAGACCACACTAAGACTATCATCTTTAAAATGCACAATGCTAAAACACAAAAGTCACTCTGTTTCCTCACCAAGTTCAAACAGCACAAGTTTACTTTTTAAAGAAAGCCGTTAAATTAACATTGACAAGTGAGGAACTGGTCAAAGTATTTTTGCTGGGGGGGTAAAAGTGTTGCTGCATTTGAAGGAGAGAGAATAGTGTCATTGTCACAGCTAAGCCTTGGTGAGATAGTCAGTCACTTCTTGCTGAACTTGCTAAGCAGAAGTCACTTAATCACTGCAGTTCTTTCAGCAGCTAATGGGTGGGAATACTCACTGGTTAGTTTCTTGTTACTGTAAAGCTGAACTTCTCTGTGATATAGTGTTTTCCAGCAAATCAAATAGATTGTGTTACACAGTAAATCTGTGTAGGCATTAGAGGGAGTCCAATCCTAGCACCCTTGTAATGCTCCAGTGACTTTTATGAGCGGGGATGAATCATGAATAAAAACTGTAAGCCGAGTAGAGAAAAGATGAGCACCACGGGAAAGGGTTAATGTCAATGGAGGTTAGAGATCAAGAGTTCATACAACTGTCATGAGAGGTTGGGAGGAGTAGGTGAAATCTCCGATGAGGACAATTCAGCTCTTATAAAACCATCATGCTTTCTTACATAGCTAGAAAATGCTGCTCAGCATCCTTTATCATCACCAGCCTTCACGAAACGGTCAATTTATCAGTTGGCAAGAATTCAGAAGAAAAGGCCTAGTGTGAGAATGGTTTTGTTGAAATATTCATGTAGGGGAAGTTAGGGTCAGGCTTGGTGAAAATGAAAGCTTCCATATGACTTTATAAGCATATTTAATCTGCAAACGAGCACAATGCTGCATCTTTATTTTATTGTTTCCTGTGTTTATATAGGGCTGACATAATATACAATATTTACAGATATATAGAACCGCTCACAGCAGTCCCTGCCCTCGAAAGACCTTACAATCATGCAGGCACACATTTACCCCTCTAAAACTGAGTTAGTCAGATTTTAAAAGTTACTATATATAGGACAGTGGGTTTGATTTACTAAAGGAGTAGAGGCTGTTCACTTTGCAACATTAAATGTTCACTGAGCTTAGTAAATAAGGTGAAGCTGTGTTCACTTCAGTCAACCGGCCATGTCCTAGCAAATATCCTGTATTATAAATGTCCTCGCACATGGTTAAGTATTCAAAAAGAACACAGGTTCACCTTATGTAATAACATTTACTTTGCAAAGTGAACATACAGCTTCTATTTTTTTTAGTACATCAACC
>NW_017307074.1:355404-356434 GCF_000935625.1 Nanorana parkeri | reverse complement strand
CATACTGGCACATTATGGAAGACTTACCTCCCAGTGTGCTATCCTCCAGCAACATATTCCCACTCACTGTCGCAGCTTTGTCAGCCACCATCTTCTCTGCCACCTCTTCCCTCTATGGCCTCTATGGCAGCCACTGATGATATATCTTCTGCACATGTGTGCTGTAATTACATTATCCTTGCACTATTCTTAGCATCCTAAGGAATTGGGAGGGTAGACTGCACTACATATGTTTTAGGGCAGTTAGCACAAAGAAAACATAACTAGTAGAAAGAGGAAGTTTACTGCCAGAAGAGACTTACAATGATACTCTACCTACTAGTGATTATTTTAAAGGTGTATTGCCTCCTGTATTGATTTTCATTTTATTAGGTTGATTGGAGTCTTCATAAAGTAAAAGTGTTTTTTTTTTACTAGGGTACAGAAGGGTTAAAACCATTGTACGGTTTTATTGCTGCTTGTGTCCCAGATTTTAGCTCATTCTGGTCCTAAGCAGTAACTGGATCAAGAAGTGAGGGAAAATCGTCCCACAGAGTCAAAGATAGCAAAAAGGTTTTAATCTTTCCCATTCAACTCAGAAAAAAAGATTTTGTACATTTTTTTTTTATTAATTTCCCTTCAATTCCTGTTCCAGGTAGCACTAATCTCAGGAATAGGAGATGGCATCAAGGGACCTTGTGTATGTGCAGTTATATAGATATAACAGAAATGTACAGATTTAATTAATGTTTTAATTAAATAAAAAAGAAACATGTTTAAAAAGGGAAATATTTAATACACTGCATTTTCTTTCTGTATTGAACCTAACAAAATGTTTCTTTCTTTTTTTTTTCCATGACATTTTCTGACCTGCCAACACACCTTTCAACAATTGAATCATATTAGGTAAGTTTTCTATTTTCAAGTAATTTTAAAAATGTCTGTTTGAAAGAGGGAAATTAATGGTATCTACAGCTGTTAATCCACACTTTAAAAGTATACATATATGTTATATTTTTCAATTATACAGATAAGATAATAAGATATATAT
>NW_017307074.1:331829-353871 GCF_000935625.1 Nanorana parkeri | reverse complement strand
TCTTATTATCTTATATATACTCAATATATATTCAATATATATACTGCATTTTACTGTTTTGAAGCTTTGGATGGGTGTCCAGGCTAGTGAGATTCATACTATAAACAAGGTGAACCACGGGGATGGGAATGAGTATAGGGATACAATATATGCATAATTAGAGGTTACTTTCAGTAAAAAAAATGCATGTCAAGATGACCAGTAGATCCGGAGATATAGGTTGTTGTAGTTATTTAACCTTTTTCTGTAAATTAGCTTGACCCTATCCTATCAAGTCATGCTATTGGTGACTAAACATGTCCATCACATTAAAAAAACAGTAGGGAGGCTAGGAAAGTGGAGGGACCAGCCAAGTGGAAGAGCCAAATTCAACTTTTACAGCAAAAAAATTAACTGCCTGCTTCTCTGCATCTACCATTGTTTTTGACATGCCATTTTCAATCAATGTAACCACTATTGTCCATCACTCCATGCATGCCTTTTGTAGCCACCTTAAAAATCCTAGTTCTTCCAGTTATGGGGAACACATAATATTCCTCTGGCATGCATTAATGCATTGCATGGTGCCTAGTTGGCCAATCATAGGTGCCTACTGTCAAGGTATGCTCAATACTTGCTTAGAAGATACTGGAGGCTGCAGGGGGGATTAGGGTTGTGGACAGCAACATGGATGGTAACTGAAGGCACCATATGGTCCCTGCTATATACTGGGTGTTATTTGGGTTTTTAAAACACAGGTTTGCTCTAAGAAAACCTTTTGGTTTCCTATCTATAACAGTGTGAAAACACTAAAATGTACAAACTCAAGAAGGTGTTGACAGGGGAATTGGCAGAAAACTGGCCGTTTATAGCATAAACTGTAAGATGGAGATAAAGAGAGCAAAGTTATAAGTAAATGGCTCTGCACTGTTGTTCAGCATCTTGGCTCATTTCTGTCTGACATGACTTCACGCAGAAGAGGCTGAATCCACAAGGGGCAGAACAGCTGGATACTTTATTAGTTTTTATGTTGTACATAAGGAAGACACACGTTTCCATTGTTATTGTGTAAAAAGAAGATGAAAGCCCTGGGCATCATTAAAGTGCAGGATGTGAAGAACATGTCAGATGTATTCCACCAGCACCTGCAGTGAAATCCTGGCATCAGGTTATCGGGAAATAGACTACCTTCCTTGTGTATTATAACATATTTCATTCTATACATATATTTCTGCTGGAAACAATTTGCTGGTATATTGTCCATCCTAGTCAATACCAACCAATATGATTTAATTTAATTGTTCTTAATAACATACATTTACCCACCCATGAGTGGACACAATTCTATTTTTGGGAAGTGCTTAAAGGGACAGTCCACCCAAACGTGATATATTAGTGGTAGGTGGACCTTGGTGGGCTGAGCCAATTCCTGTCTTCTTACACATCTTATATAAACCAATAACGGGATTTCAAGGCTTAATTTTCTATTTCATTGGAGTGTAGGTTGATCTGACCTTTGAGATGTTATTGAAGGATGCTCTCAGTTAAGCTTAGGGTGATGCTCACACTTTGTAACGATCTTTGAGAGAGTTTTGTGAGTTAATAAGGAATGCCCAGCCCTGCTGTATTTTTTTTTCCAAGCCTCAGTGAAATCTCTTCAAGCATTAACCTGGCAAGTTAAAGATCACAGCAAGATGCTTGTGGCACAAGAATAATGATCAGTGACAGCTGATCTACTGCAGCAAGATGAGAATGTAGTACTAAAAATGAGTAATATTAAAACATTTAGAGTTAAAAGTGAGATTCTGGCAGCTTCTTAGATGAGCAATAAAAATATGCATTGAACATGAAAAATTAAAGGTGTTATGCCAATGCTGCAAGTAATTTTCTGTACCCTACTGGGAGATTATCAGAATGATGAAAGATCTTTGCCTCCAAGAACAGCAGATTACTTTTTTCCTAGGTTCCTTAGAATATATATGATGCTTTGCAACAAAACTGCATGTACTTAAACTAGAGGCATAAATATAACCTTTTGGTTTGAGGAGTATACAGAGTTTATCCACTTAAGGCAATTCAGTACCTCTTATCAGGCATGAAGGAAGGAATACATCTACATTGGATAAAAACCATACACACAATTTTACATTGACATCGACAGCAAGTCTATAGCAGTTTGTTAATAAATTAAAGTGACACTAAACTCAGAAGTTTAATTATAGAAATGCATTCAAGTACCTTAACTATTAACAAAAATGTATCTTATTTCTGCATCACTCAGCTGTAGATCCTCAAAACATCTCTTAATTGGTGCTGCCACTTTCCTTCTTCCTGGAGGGTGGCTACTTTTGTTCCCCATGGTCACCTGTGTGTGTTGTAAAGTAGCCACCAATCAAAACTCACTCCCATGATAAGACTCATAAACTAAGGGGTCTATTCACAAAGCTGCCGAAGGATCCAGCCATAGCTTTGGCTGATCCTTCGGCTAGCTTCAGTTGTGGGAGCCCTTCAGTTCAGTCGAACCGAAGGGCTGCCTTACAAACTATTCACTATAGCCCGTACAGCTCCCGAAGGCGACCGAGCGTCTCAGCCAAGCCGAAGGTATATGCTTCGGCTCGCCTGAGCCGAAGTGACAGCCGAAGTGGGACGAACGCCTCGCAAATGACAGTTGTAATTCATTGGACGGGACCTGCTAGAAGACAGCCAATAGGAAACAGTTGGGCAGAGCTAGCTGTCACTGCTAGCTCTGACTAATTGTTTTTTTTTCTTTTTTTTAATCCTTATTGATTTTTTAAAATTTATTTATTTATATACATTGATTTTTCCATCTTTATACACTATTTGCTATTCTGCTCGGTACCTCCGTGGTACCGAGCAGAATTATTAAAACATATTATAAATGTATATAAATAAATTTTAAAAAATCGATAAGGATAAAAAAAAACAAAAAAAAAACAATTGGGTATTCGGTGGCATTCAGCTATTTACTCAATGCCGTTTGGCCCCTATGTGAATTTTTTCACTATTTGCAATTCTGCTTGGTACCACGGAGGTACCGAGCAGAATAGCCGAGCCGAATGATGCTCGGCGGCATTCGGCTATTCACTCAACGCCGTTTGGCCCCTATGTAAATTTTTTCACTAACTGCTATTCTGCTTGGTACCACGCTTGGCGGCATTCGGCTATTCACTCACTGCCGTTTTGCCCCTATGTGAATAGGGGCGTGCGGCAGCGAGTGAGCTGCCGGAGCTTTGGCACAGCCGATCCAGATGTTGGATTGGCTGAGTCAAAGTCCTTCTGCACTTCAGCTCACTTCACTACGGCTCGGTTATTCACTTGGCTGCCTTCAGCAGCTTTGTGAATAACCCAGTAAATGTGAAAGTGTAGTCCATCATGGGAGTGAGGTTGGAGCGGTGACTACTCCTTTAAAAAGCTAAAAATAAGTTTCCAATGCAGCATAATGACCTAAACCTAACATCTTGATTATAAACAGAAAGGATGTGTAGTCACCCTTTTTTATAATGTTGTGCTCACTGCGCTATATAAGGAAGTGCTTTTCCTGAACTAATGTTTTTGATATACGAGCAGTGCATATATATCACAGTCTAATGATTACTAATCTCCTAATATTACAACTCCCAGGGTGTATTGTAACTGCATACTGCAGTGTGCATGTGTGCCTATAACTGTTCATTCATACTATAATGAATGGAAAGGTTTCAGAGCTTGTATGTGCTGACACTGGATGCACTGGCACATACAAATGCAGTATTAATCTGAAGAGGGTGACAACATCTCATGTACGATTGGACCATGTACAGGCAGTCTAGCCATTCCCATAACAGAAGTGCATTTAGAAAAGTATATACGCTTATTTTTCGTAATGTACTAGTTAACATTGCAATTCAGAGGTATCTAGATGACCACATGTTAAAGTATGACATATTATTTTATTTTTTTTGGATTGGGTTTAGTGTTACTGTAAGTTACCTCTTGGCTGCGCTTTGATACTGCACTTTTAAAAATCCTACAATTAAGGAAAAAGGGAAGTGCCTCCTTTCTAATCAGTCTGTCTCCTTCATCATTACTAGTCAAACCACACCCCACCTGTCAGTGTAACCAATAGAATTCCAGCAGTCATTTTCCCAGTGCTGTTTAGAAGCAGAGCAGCAAAAATGATTAGTTTCTATAGGAAGCAAAGAATCTTTTTCTCTGTTTTTTTAAAGCAGCCCTAGTGAGACTTTATTACAGAAAGTGAAGTTAAGCAACCCATAGCAACCACTTTTTCATCTTACAAGTGAAATTAGAAGCCTAATTGGCTGCTATGATAAACACTTTTGCTCTAGTTTTAGCTCAGTTTTTCATACATCAGTTCCTTTGTGTCAAATAACCCTCTGGAACAAGATACCAATCTTCCCATAAAGCCATTTTGCTGTGATCAAGAATTTGACAAATAGGTGGCTAATTTGGGGTATTTCATTACCTCTCACACAAGAATGTGTAATACCAGGTGAATGAATAACATTTGTGACTTCGCTTGCACAGATGAATGATTACACCGTACTACCGCCTGCCAATTTATAAAAGTTGGCATAGAGTCTCATATGAGATCATTCACCTTGCCTTTTCAGAGTGGAGGTCGCCAGGAGAACAAAAGCTTTTAATGAAATGGAAAAGACATACTAAAATGAAATGATCAGGTTAAAGACTTCCCGTGGCCCAGCTTGCTCTAGTCCTTCTAATTGACTTAAAGCAGTACTGTTCTTTGCTAAGCCCATGCAATGAGAATTAATGCACAGTGATTTGTGATCATCTTTGAATAGTACATAGTGCTTCTCACCACTAAAGCTACACTGGCTCTAATATAGCTATCACTAAGCTTGGATATTTGCTGATTTGGCAGTTTTTGATTAGCCAATTATAGCTTAAAGCGGACCTTTACTATCAAAAATGTGATTCTACCAGTGCATCCCTCTATGTATGATGATTAATAATAACATACTGTGATTTTGAAATACTTACACTTGCAGAGCATTCAGTTCCTGCTTTGAAAGGCAAAATGACTTCAGTTTGCCAAAGCAATGCACACTAGGATTGCCTTGTCATCAGCAGAGCATTGCTGGGAAATCTCATCTGTAATCCCATGAGATCTCAGGGAAAGGAATTTTCCTCCCTTGAGATGATGTGCAGGGTCACATGTCCTAGTCGCATGTCTAGTAACATGTGCCAGAAATCCAGAAAGTAAAAGGAGAGATAGTAATCTGCCCTTAGTACACATGACCACTCCCAGCATACTGGAGAAAAAAAGAAAAATAAGGTATGCAAAGAATACAAAGCCGGCAATCATCTACAAGTATGTGTTTGTAGATTATCATTACTAAACATTTCTAAAGGTGTGTTTGTTGTTCTTTTAAAGATAAGGGTAAAGGTCTGCTATAGGAGTATGATGTGCAGACATCATCTGAAAACTGTCATGTAATAATATAGAGCTGTATAGTGGAGCAATACCGTGACACATGGTTGCAGGGATCAATCACCCACACTTCAGCCCTGAAGTGGGTAGTGACCAATGACAGAGTAGGACACAGAGGGGAATGGTTAACCAAAAAAAGATGGAATTATGGTTTTAAAAGACTGAAACTATCTGTATTTCAGCAAGAGTTAAGCAAAGGGAAATATTTATAGGTCATCTGAACAAGTGCAGCTTCTGCTCAGGTCAAATCTACATAACATTGGCAACATCCTGTGAGCAGTTAAATATGTGTTTTTACTGATGTCTTAGATCCCATTATACTATGCATCTACAGTCACAAGGTTCCAGAATAAGAGGCTTAGGATGCTGTGTTGTTACAGTATAGGCCAAGGGTCTCCAAACTACAGTCCACGGGTCACATCCAGGCTGCTACAAGATTCTATCCAGCCTGCAACAATTCCTGATGGCTGGCAGTGGATGTGCTTGTCTGTGTAGTGCAATATGTAGACTGGAACCTCCACTGACAGCCAGCCATGACCCTTTCCCAGTCCCCAGCGCAGAACCCCTCCCCTCCCCCCATTCCCTACTTGGCAATCCTGTATGTAAGGGGGGACTTATTGATTCATTTATATTTTTATTTATAAATGTATTAAATTATTATTTTTTTTTCCCACAAATATTTGTAAAATATACAATGTGGCCCTTGTACTGAAGCGCTTGGAGACTCATCTCCAGCAAGCAGTAATACTACAAGATGAAGGAGCTGGATATAGAAATGACCAAAGACCATAGCACACTTTGTACATGTGTGAGAGTTTGGTTTATGGCAACAGGAAGTCAAAAAGAGTTATGGTCCTCTGTGTGGCTATATTTGGAGGTTAGTCCATTTACAAACAGTCACATGAAAGCACTGTTAGGGTTTTGAGGATTTCCTTAGTGATCTCTAGTTTACCTTTAAACAGAAGTTGCAGAGTCCGTGCAGTGAAAGTGAATACAATATAGCTTTTGTTGCTTAGTTTACATGTTTCCCCTCTAGAATTTGAGGAGCTCGGATGATCATTAAAAAAAAAAAATATTCTATTTTAATGAGTTTAGATATTTGCTGAATTGTCTTTTTCTCCTTGATTAGCCAATTATATCTTATGATAATTAGTTTTCATTTGTAATAGGGAAAGTAATTTGGACTAATATATTAAGTTGTCTTAATACTATTATTTAAAGAGTAAACTAAGGGTTGTGGGGTGGTGTGATGATTCCTGAATGGAGTTTATAACCTAATGTGTACAAGATATGAATAAGTGAATATTCTTTATTCAGGGAATTGTGGTTAAAGCTTGCTTTTCTTTAATAGCAGCATTTTTGTGAGGAGTAAAAAGAACTTGGGGTTAATTATAAATAGAAAGTACTGAGGCCTGCAAATTTACCTTAATTAGACTGTTTACAGTTAGCTCATTATAATAACGCGTCATTATGATGATTAATGGACTGGTGGTTTGCTTCTGCACTTTGGTTAAAATAATTTGTCAACTTAACTGTAAAAAAAAAAAAAAAAAAAAACTGTTATTGTTAATTGCCTCTTGCAAATTGCTGTCCACTTGCAAAGCTCTGTGTCAGAATATGCTTCAATATTCTGTGAAATAGGAAGAAAAGAATAGTCATTGCTCATAGCAACAACATTTTGGTTTAAATCATAGTCGCATCTTTCCAGTATAATTGATATATTTATCCCAGGGCAATTAAATAGTTAATTACCTGTAATTAAATTCCTGTTCTGTTTTACAATACCAACCTGTGCAGAGCCTGATGAAATAACTAGCATACCCAACAGAAACTGTAATTCTGTGTATAGCTCTCTGTAAACAAATGCCAACGCCATGTTTGCATCAACGCAACATCACATTGTGTCTACAATCTCACTATTATCTACTGCCTTGCTTTACAAAATCAAATGTTCCCACAAGCTGGCATTATACTTCAATGTGCTGATCAGCACTAAAACTGACAGATGGAATCTGAATGCTTATTTTTGACAATACATTTACCTTTCTCAGAATGAGCATATTTCCTCAACAGAGCCCTGTCATAGAACAAGTGTATGTTTAAAGGAGAACTATGAGGTGAGTGAAAATGACTCATCCTCATAGTTTGAGCCGATGTGTGAAAATGAAACTGTCACACGTTGGCTCAATAGATCGGGAAGTGAGCGAACGCAAACTGTCGCTCGGTCACTTCTTGATCATCTCCCTGCAGAGAGGGATTCCCCCTGTCCCGCTCCGATCCTCCATGGCTGACTGGAGGAACGGACGGGGGAGGGGGTGGGTACAGCTGGCTCTGCCTCTAGACAGGCAGCTGTCATTCACGCAGCTGGGTGGATCTCGACAGCATTGTAGCTTGCGATATACTGAGCTTTGGGTCACGGGAGGACGCTAGTATATGTCCTCCTGTGACCCTCAAGAGAACTATGGGGAAAAACACTTACCTCATAGTTATCTCCTAAATCTGACAACTAAAAGTGAAATAAAGAAACCTTTCAAGAAAATGTCCCTTGGACAGTTTGCTAATTAGATACAATAACATGTGGCCATGAAGTTTATCAATGTCCAACTTAAAGGGTATATATAGCCAAAATGGTTTTGTTTTGGAAAGAGCAGGGAAAGATTGAAACTGTCTTGTAGATTAAATAGAAATTAGGTGGAGATCTCTACTAAGTGAGAGATCCTAGACTGTTGGCACCAGAATATTTACCCCAACTGAAAGGTTTCCCCTCACCTCTTGCTCTTATGACAACTCTAAAATGTAGGGTTTTCCTGTACTTTCTCTCTCATTGACAGTGGTCACCAAGACCATAGAGTGATAAATCTTCCTAGTGGGGGGCATGGCAATAAAAACTTAGCAACTCTTCCCTTACATATAATTTAAAGGCAGTTACCCAGACACATTAATGACAGGTTACACTTACCTACAGTACCGGTCTCCCAAGATCTTTATAGTGTGGCATGCCTAGTGCTGTACAGGCTCTGTTCAAAGTCACCTGTTATGATTGTGTTAGGGGTAGATCACCAATAGTGAACTTTTTTTGGTAACAGTGTAACCCGATAATCACTGTGGCCATTTTGAAAAAAAATCTTCCATATCCAAGCATGAGAAACAGGAAGGTGGGAAAAAGAGAGGGACCTCCAGTCAGCCGACCAAGCCGCCTCCGCCCCCCTCCTTTATCACACACGCAGTGTGACATCACTGGCACCCTTCACACCAACTTCAGAGACTATTGGTCGCAGCATCGCCACAGTACTAGTTATTTTAAAATTACTAAATTATAAATAATAAAAATTAAAATTAAAAGTGAATTATTGTTATTTTCATTATTTCACTTTGCTTTACTGCACTGCAACTGTCTTGTATTTGTGACAAATTAGCTTTAAATCTCCACCTTCATATTCCCAAGTCCTGTCAAGTTTTCTCAGCCATGCCTATAATTGAGCAAAATTACATCCATGATCCCAAACCTTCATCCTGTCCAGAATCTGCCTAGAAGTAATCAGATGATATGCATTTTACCTGTCTGAGCTGAAAACTGTGGACGTTATGGTGGAAAAAAGATATAAAGAGTTGTCCTAGTTTTTCATAGCACACAGGATGTCACTTTATGATTCCGGTGGTGATTGGGAAAAGTAGAAGCTTGTTTGTTATGAGCAACATCATTGCTGAAACACTTCCAGCCATAAGGCATAACATAGTACAGTTCTCAGGAACCTTAATGCATAGAAGTGTATTTATACATAGCACAGTCAGTGCACTGGCCACTATCTGTTCTTGGCGTATGATGGAAAGGGAAGCCATTATGAAATGTAAGTGATTACTACTTGTGTGTGCCTCAGTGATATATGTAAGGAGCATGTTAATGGTCACGATCAATGATAAATGATGCAGCACCAGCCTAATTGTAGCATTGTGCATGGTAATGCAAGGACTCCTATACTTCACTGCTGCATTCTCATGATAAAAGACAATGAATAGAGCTTTTAGTACTGGAGCTGTTAAGCAGATCCACAGCACAATACTTAGCAACATCTCCTCTATCTTCTATCTGATGAAATAATCTTTATTCTTTTATGACTCTAGCAGTTTCTTATACTGCTTGTTGGATTTTGTTTTGGGGAGGAGTCACTGTCCCTATTAAATGTCTGTGGAACAGAGATAAGAGTCCCAGAAAAACACAGGATTAGAGATGGCAGTAAAGTTTGGGACAAAAAGCATTTGTGTATTGGGAGACAACCGAACCACCAAATAAAAAAAAACCTCCTAATAGGAATGTCTTTGTTTATATACTACTCGCATACAGAAAACCAAAATCCCAAATGAACAATTGGCTACTAAACATTTCAAACCCTTAACCAAAATCCTTTTTACCCTGGAGGGTTTTTCTAAAGATGTCACTCAGAATTTGCACATAACAGACTTAAAGGGCATGCCAATTGTCATCCAATTTGGACAAATTTATAGGGATTGGATGGTGACCATCTATGTTTGTGGATATCCTAAAGTGAAACTATAATGGTTTAGCGTTAATTTTATTTTCCTATAATCTATAACATGTTAGTTTTATTTTATATATTTTTTATAACATATTTTAAATATACTTAAATAACAGATGTGTTGTACAAAATACCGGTAGATAACCTGGAGGCATTTTTTGACAGTTTGCAAATCTTTCAACACACAACCATTGTACTCCTCGCTGTCTATGCACAGATTAGTACATAGAGTGGTTGATTTACTAAAGGCAAATAGACTGTTCACTTTGCAGGGGGAATTTGCACTGGAGATGAAGTTTCCCCTGAGTTTAGTGAATTAGGTAAATGTTTGCTGGCTTCCAGCCTCCAATCATGTGATAGCAAAGATACTGTTTTTTTTCTTTACACATGATTAGGTATTCTATGTAAAGTAAAACTTCACCACATTTACCAACTAAGGGAAATATCCTGTGCAAAGTGAACAGCCTATTTGCCTTTAGCAAATCAACCCCAGGGTATCCTTAATAGCCGAACAGTGTTCGGCTCACTTCACTTCTGATCGGTCATTCACTCGGCTGCCCTCGGCAGCTTTGTGAATAGACCCCATAGTGACAAATCTAAGTATGATCAGGTGTTAAATGCCAATTCAGACATTTGTATGTTGCTTGGAGTAGTATTAAGACAAATAGGATTCATTGTTCCCTACAGCATACTGCTAGCTACAGTAAATGCAAGCACTGCACTGAGATGACAGAACTCACTAATCAGTGGCAGTCCAATAGGTCCACTTTAGTACTTGTTAATGTTTTAATAAATAAGGATGTAAGCAATCAAGTACAGCAGAGAAGATGGCTCTTCCAAGTTGATATTTGAACTCATAGCCCCAGTGACCATGAGACAGAGAGATGTCAGATCTTTAGTTGTATTTGATAAAAAATACACTTGTGTATGATGGGTCTTACACAGGTATGGGAAATTGAATTTGCTTGGTTTAGGCTGCATTTATTGTCTGAATGGTTTATTCTTTTAGAGTTATAGGAAGGTCAGCCTTCTGGGCATACAAGAAAAAAGAATTGCAATCTTTAAATAAAATGAACAGGTTGTTAATTGAAAACCTCAGCATACACACAATGGGAGGGTTTGATGGATTCTGTCCTCCTAGCTTTAATTAAACCTGCATACTGTACCCTTCCAGTTGCTTGCCACTGACTTCCCAACAGTGCAGTAACAATAACCCATGCTGATTACTTTATAGAGTTCTCCTGTTTATAAGACAGTAAAAAGATTCTGGCATTCCCATATGGTTTTCCTTTTACATAGTATCAGTGACAAATTGGCGTATCTTAGTCTGATTGCTTAGCTCCCCTAAGTATTAACTCTGTGCATAGTACATTTCCACTAATGAGCACCTATAGCACTTCTAAATATCTAAATAGACCTATTAACTATAAATAAATAGCACATTCTGACCTTGTGACTTATTGCTGATATAGCCTGAATTTCAGTTTGTAACTGTTCAGGTACACCTGCTAGTACCATCACAATTATTTCATAAAGTCCCAAACAAATCTTGACTTTTCATGAAGTCAGACATGTAATGGCCAAATAAGAAGAATTGCTTATACGATCATTTTTGATTAACTTTAATATTTTCAAGCTGATCTGTCTGATTCACCAAGCATCCTGCAATTCAGGATTCTAGACAACAATGGTGTTACTTCCTAAATGATAGTGGTGATAGCAACACTACATAATGGGATTTGGTGTGGCTAAAAGCTGCTTGTAAAGATTCAAGGGACTCCAAACACAAACTAAAGTCTTACTTAGCAAAGCAACACAATCTGCAGTCAAAGTGTGGTGCCTACTGTCACTAAGGTTTATTTTATATATTTTTTCAATATACATGTTTCTTGTCAATTGCTTACACTTAACTGTCAAATTAGGTCCTGCCAACTTCACGTATCTATTTGCACACTTTAAGATGACATCTTATCTTAAAGTGATTTGTTTTAGGTTTGTTGAATCCTGTTTAAAATCTATGAAACCCAAATTTAGCAGCAAATCCCATTGAAGTCTATGGGGGCAAATCTTGATTCAAAATTCTGTCCATTTTCAAGGCTAATAGGATAGCTATTGTCAACAAAATGGGCATGAGGAGCCATAAGATTTAATAAAGCAAACAATTATTTTTACGTTTTTTTTAAATACTATAGAGTGGGGAGAGGGTCCTTTTAATTCAACGTTGAGGGTGACATGCTGCAAACACCAATCCTTTAAATTCCATGCTTTGGAGATGCCTCTAAGTTGTATGTTGTGTTATGGAACAGTACAATTTTCACAGAAAGTGTCAGTGACATCGTACTCTGGCATCACACATTTTGGAAGTGTAAATTATTTTTAATTTTCAATTATAGTGTGACTTAAAGAAAAACTCCAGAAAAATATATATTATATACATTTTTGTTTTAGCACCTGGACACAAATGAGCACCTAATCCTTGCAGCGCAGGGGTGGTCCCATACAGCAGAAGCACCCCAATCTGATTCATTTCAACTGATTTTATTTCAAGCGGTAATAGGCCTAAATTGACCTGTGGAAGAAGCAGACACAACAGATCTGAAAGCTTTAGGAAAGTATACTCTGCATGTACAGTTTTTCTGTGCAAACTAACCAGCTGTTGTGGTGGCAAACCCGAACCTCACCCCTACTCTTTCAGCAATCAACCCCTTTACTGCTTTTTTTTAATTATTGGGGACATTTTTATCTTTGACTGTATTTTGTAGTGGATTTGTGGTCAGTGGTTACTTTTAGCTGCTGTCCCATACATAGCAAAACATTTTATACAAGGCTTCCCAAGGCAAATGCACCCATCACTATTAAGGACCGCCCTAATTCTGTAATTAGACGATTAAGAAACTACAGCCAAATGATGAGATTATCCTTCTGCTTTTCTTTCCTATAAGAAGTAGTTTTAGATGAACATCATTTTTTAAAGCAAAAACACTCTGGTTGGCTCAGAGTGCTGTCCCTTCTTTTCCCACATTGTTGCTGTGCAAAGGATTACAGGAGTTGGATACCAAGAAGATTCAAGTACCTATTTATTCTGCCTGCAGTTAAACTTTTAGCCAATTAAGCAATCATATACGATATACATTTTTTAGGTAAAATTGTACCTTTTTATGGAATTAACTTTCCACTGAAAGATTATTGGTACAAAATGTTTGAGGTTTGGTGAGCATGTCTATGGCTGGCATTAGTCGCTTTGTGTTGTCACGGAGTGCATCTGGTCATTGGAGTTAGCTTGCCAATGTCTATCAGTCGTTGTGTGGTTTGGTTTATTATGTGAAATAAAATACCCCTAGCATGAATTTTTAGGAGGGTTCACCGAGGTGTTCTCTGACCTTTGCAGATGCATTTGGCTTGCAGCTCATGCATTTATATGGTCACTGAGCTCCTCAATGAATCCTATTATACTTAGAATTTATAGTTGGGGGCACCTTATCTCATATATCTCACAGTTTATCCATATGAATTATCATATATCACTTTCCCTCTTTGTAGTCTAGCAGCAGAAGTGCTCAAGTTGATGATCAAGTGCCAAGGGGAATGCAAGTACCTGAAATCCCCATTGGAACAAAGACAGTTTGTAATATTTGAAGTAGAAAGGTCTTGAAAGACAAAATAAAACTTGAACTGGTTACTTTTTCACAGAAAACGTAATTGCTAAGTGTAATACAAAGTGCATTTTGACTATTTATGTACGGTTGTACTTAATGCATGTACATGTTTGTAAATGTCAAGGCTGCAATATATTTTGCCATAATCCTTTACTTAAATATTTTCAGGGAAACAAGAAAACCTGCACTGAGAAACCAGGCTGCCATAGTTACATAGTTACATAGTATTTGAGGTTGAATAAAGACATACCTGTAAGTCCATCAAGTCCAACCTATTGCGTGTATGCATTTATGAGCAGGTGTGGGCGTGTATATGTGTCCATGTGTGATTTTTCTCTTAGCAGTACATATCATCCTGTATATTATGGTCTCCAAGAAACTCGTCCAGGAGTCTCTTGAATGATTCAACACTCTTAGCTGAAATCACTTCCTGCGGCAGCGAGTTCCAGATCTTAACCGCTCTATACCGCTGCCATGGCTGGTTTCCTTCTAAAAATACTATTTGGATGGCTGTCAAGCTGACCCTCTGGCTTTAGCTGTTTGAATCAGTATCCTAAAACAAGTATGCAGGAGTTGTGTTTTCACTTGCTACATGCTTGCTCTGGGTTAGTGACTTTTAAATCTTTAAAGTGTCTGTATAATCAAATTTATTTTTTTAGCTTTAAATAAAATAGAGAAGGTTTAAAATCCATGCTCAGTTATGTTGTGCTTTCTGTGTACCATTGGGGAGCTTTCCCTTGACTTTCTAACTCAGAGATGCAACACAATGTTAGAGAAAATCTCTGAAGGTGAGGGGAATTTCTCTCTTACAGTGTAAGTTCACCTTCTCACAAAATGTGAGAAAATGAACTTACCAACAGCACCCCACCTCCTCTCCTTGCCCCCGCTGCCCATAACTGGGGGTTTCCTATCCAGCCCTCCTGCCAGCATGTGTATAGTCTGCACACCATACACTGCACTGCACAGCCACACAGTATGTAATGAGCCTAATGCTCGCAAATGGCAAGTGCTTAATGGTCAGCACAGCACACGTTGACCAATGAGAAGCGCTTCTTACTTGTGGGACCTGGCCCCCGGTATTATTTTCATTACATACTGCGGTCCTCTGCAGTGCAATGTACGGACTGTACACTGGCGGGCAGGTGGACTGGCGGGGGATCACACAGGATGTGGAGGGGGGGCTAGGAGAGGTGGCAGGGTGGTGTTTTCTTAAATTTTGTGTGAAGGTGAAGTTACTCTTCAAGGTGGCCATACACCAGTAGAATTTTGTTACAAAAAAATTGTTTTTGGAACGTTTGATTTTCGAATGGTTAATGTGGTCAGATCAACAATTGACTTCAACCATAGTGACGAAACAAACTGATGGAAATTTTTCACAAACGAACAAAATTCTAACTGTGCATGTGGTTTTCTATCGAGAAACTCTATTCATTCCAAAATTGAATGTTTAAAACCAACAAAATTTTGAGCTTTACAGTAGACAGTTGTTATAGGAACAGTTGTCCTTTTTGGATGATTTCCATTTGCCTCCTATTCTTGTGACAAATCTAAAATTTTGGATTTCCCCTCACTTTCTGTTTTGGTGGCACTGGACACCAGGACAAATTGAGGAGTAAATCTTCCCAACTCGGACATAGACAGAAAGAAAAACTTGGCAGTGGATCTGTATGTAAAGGTGTTGCCTTTACATACAGATGCAAAATCCAAAGGCTTGAGATCTTCCCAGGGCATGAGGTAATTTTTGTATGTGCCCTTAAAGGTTCTTCTGTGATCACTATGCTCAAACACCAATTTTACTTAGTAAAGTACTATTACTTCTTATCCATATTTGAGACATTTTAATGTAGTTAACTAAACACTATTTAAAATACTCTCTGGCAAAATAAAAAATAAATATGAGCAAGTCCATTTATCTGATTAAGAATTAGCCAGAATATTTTATTCTCAGGGCTAAATAATAGGTATAATTATTGGTTTCTTTTAAATTATTTTAGAGCTAAACTCCTAATCCTGGCAGGGTGCTGAGTAAGTACCAACACTGGGCCTGCGAGTTACTATAAACTGTGATTCTTGGCACAGGCTACGTCCTCCCGTGTGTGCCAGAGGGCTGTTATTTAAACAAACACAGGTTATTCAGTTATTGCAAGAAGAAACTCTTTAACTGATACATTCTTTTAAGAGCAGATGGAAGCAACAGGGACATTTATGCACTTCTTACCTTAAACCCAAAGTATCCAGTGCTTAAAATTAACCCTTTACCGCCACATGTCTCTCGAGCATTGGTTAATTGTCCTTTCATATTCAAAGGTAAAATCCTGACAGACATAAAAAAAAATACCATTTAGTACAGATATGTATTAAATCTGAAGTAGTATATCTCCATTAAAAATAAATACCCTTGCAGAGGGGCTATCCCCACACTGCAAAGGTTTAATGCTTGTTTATGTCTACAGTATTGGGTAAAGGACTTTTACTTACTTCATACTCGCTCCAGCAGGCTCCAAGTCTGGTGGCCACCTCTTACCCCCTGCTCACGTCACGTGCAGGCCCATAGATCTGCATTGTACATGAGGATTCCAAGGGACAATCCACAAGCTGGAGCATAGGGCAGAGAGGTGAGTGCCAACTTCTAGGGGGGGGGGACGAGGTAAAAGTCCTTTACACAATTGTCCCTAGCCATAAACAAGAAGTTACGCCTTAAAGTGCAGACGTTGCCCCACTGCAAGGGTAGATTTTTTTCCTTTTTGTAACCCTCTCCAGTGCTGCACCTATTTTGGGAGAAGGAGAATCTGTGTCCTGAGACATTTAGTGCTCAGTGTTGTCTCAACATGCTTATAGGAAGGGAGGCATTAGGCCTCACCTGTTCTATTCAGCTATCAAGTGTCAGAGCCTCTGATAGTTTCACTGTGGCTAGGGCAAGTGCACTTTAAATTATGCTGGTGGTGCAAAAGATTGCAACTTATTTTCCCAACCCCTTGTGAGAATAACCCCACCCATTCAGCACTTTCGTATCAGAGCCTCTACTGGCCACAGAGGCACTGCCATTTGATAGTTTTACTGTGGCTAGAATAGGCACACTTTAAATCATACTGGCAGTACAAAGGGTTTTGACTTCTATTTTAGTTGTTATTAAGTTCTACCCCCTTCTAAGCCCCACCTCTTTCACTCAGTTGTCATGTGTCAGATTCTTTGCTTACTCAGACACAGGCATTTGATAGTTTCACTGTGGCTAGGACAGGTGCCCTTTAAATAATTCTACCGGCATTCCAGCTTGGAGTTTAGAACAGGTACTCTTTATATCCAAATGTTTTTTACTGTGGAACAAAAAAGGACAATACCTGCTTAATATGCATTGTCAGATCAAGTAGGATTGTGTTTTACTCGATAATTGGGAAGCCAAATTGGAACAGATGAAAAATAGCACACGCTCAATATTGTACAGTGGGTCACTGTTATCTGAAGTCTACTGAAGTAATTTGAGCAGATTACACAGCCAGCGGAAGGGGTGAACTGCGGTCACATCAAGGAGTGAGGCGAAAACTCCTAACCTCTGTAAAAGTGATGGAAATTAGGCCTTTATAAACAGTGGGGTGAAAAACGGACACAAAAGAAAAAATTTTGAAAGTAAAAGATGATAAAAAAAAACTATATAGCAGATGGGGACATTCCATGTACCAGGCAACTATTGAAAATAACAGAGCTTTGTTTCCTGAATTGTCTGGTCTTAAAGCAGCTTTAGGCTAAAGTACCTTTCTTTATCAGAACAGTGGGTGTTACAGAGATTATTTTAGCAGTGAGACGGTGAGGAGATGAATGTGCTTCTGTTTTTCTCCGCTGATTAGCACGCTCCCAAATGACAAGTGTGATAAACTCTGCTCTTTTGATGCCCTTTCTTCCTTTCAACTCAAAGACCGAGATCACAGAGTACATTTTTCTGTAACAAGACTATGTTTATTCCCTGGGCACTGCTTAATTCGAGCTTTAAATACCTCCCTGTTTCTATGGATTTTCCACTATTAGGAACACAGACCAGCGAAGGATACAGCTGCATAAAAACATATATTTTTGAAGTCAGCAGGGCTGAAAATGACCCCCCTTCTTTTTTATTACTAATTAATTTAAGCAAGCATTAGATGTTGCTTTTGAAATTTGCATATCTTTGATTCATTTTTAAGGATTACTTTTTAAAAAAATTTTAAATATATCCTTTGCCTGCATAAAGATGGCCATGTTGTTGTCTGAACCATTTTCAAGCTAGTTTATGTAATCATAAGCAAAGTGGATAGGAGGAAGCATGTACTTGATATTTCATTCAATAAGCCAATACAATTGTGGCCAATATATAAAATTTAAAAAATTGCAATTGTGTATTTATTTAAAAAAATAATCACATATATTTAAATACATAAATATTTGAATTTCACGTGGTTGCCTCTTGTAATAATATCCTGCATAGAGGAAGAGAATGGGTAGTATTAAGGGACAATCGAGTGAACTACGTTCACATGTTCTAACTAGGAATGTGGTCATAGCAGAGAGAGTAGAGAGATGTCTTTGGCTGTTTCCTTACTGTCCAGTCACAGGCTAGGGGCAGGGATTTAACCTAGCTGTGTTGCTTTACTGTAGCAGAGAAGAGTCAGGTCACCAAGCTGGCTGTGCTTTATGAAAGGGCTGTTTAAATCTCAGACGTCAGACGACAAAAACCCAAATCCTATGGCAGATAAAATAGCTCCTATATATGTATTTTAACTTTGCATTTAGCAATTTGCTTGGAATTCTGATTTAGAAAAACCAAGTTGGCCAAAAAGAGATATATCAGAATTGGCCAATCACTGGTGATCTGAATTATAGTTAGGCTCACTGCTTTTAGCAAATCCAGCTGCAAAAAGGGCTAGAGACCTTGGGTTTGCTCTTCCTCCATGGCTTTGTGGTCAAGGTGAATGTAAGAAGTTACATGATTGGATGTTCAAAATAAACAAAGCTGCAGTGGCATCATACTTTACAAAAACCAGGCCCGTTATTAGAAGATTCTTTTTTTAAAGGATTAATTTCAGCGCAACCACATGATCTGTACACACATGTACCACACAGCATAACAACTACATGAAATGTACGTATATACTTTTTTAGTGATCAGTCCTCTGTTAACTAATACTGGAAATAACTATCTCTAGGCAAAGCTGAACACAAAACAAAAAGCTAAATACAGACTCGAAATACCTTTATGAAAAATATTTTACCTGCCAAATGGTTTGTTAGCCTAATAACCCAACCTTTCGATCAAGACAGGGCAGCCAGATACTTTCAGTTCCACTTCAGCATCTCCACAGCTTGGAGTAGAAAACAGGTCTTAAACACGCCCCCAGCCTGCTGACTGGACATTTTATGAACAGCAACACAATGATGAGGTCAACACTCAAGCTGTACGGTCTCAGCATGTTCGCTGTCAGCACATATGCACTGCAGCAGGATCTTATTGGATCCTAGTGCTTTTTTATCCTAGCCTGTACAAGGGATTATACAGGAAGGATATCAAAACAGATTCAAGTACTTGCACTAGCTGCATGTAAAAATTAATCTCATTGCACACATTGACAGCTTTAATTTCTGTTTGGAGTTGGTAGATATAGGCTTAAAAAACAATATTTTATGCTTATTATAACCAGATTGAAAAGTATGTTGTCTTACTGTCATATATCCTGTTTAATATTTGTGATATTTAAGTGACACACTGTTTATAAATTGTCAGTATAGATTACATTTAACAGACTGAAAGAAGTATAAATTACAGGCAACCCAATATATTTTATTTGGAAGTGTTTTCTTGATTCAGACAGACAGATGGATAATGGTTTTATTTAGATGGTGTCCAGAGTCAAATGCTGGAAATCCTATCTGCAGCTAATACGTATTCAGAGCTTCCTGCTTTGCTTTCCTATTCTAATGCTTTATAATGTATTTTCCCCAATTTAAAATGCTACATGAATATAATTATCTATCCGATTTTAATCACTTGGTCTGCTTTGGCCTTTTAATTATTAATAAAGAAAAACCCATTGATTTCCTCCAGTTGTTCGAACATGAGTCAAACCTAATCTTGCCGCAGGCTGGAGATGCAAATAGATGAACAGCAAATCCTTGGGCTAAACATTAATTTCATGGGACTTAAGATAGGTTTTTAGAAGATGTCTCCCCGTCCTTTTTTTTTATTTCCAAGCTTCACAAGTCTATTGTGATATCTTTAGCCTTTTGTTATGAAAGAGTAAGAAATTCTGCTGACATTATGCATCCCATATTCATGTTAAAATGTAGCATATGAGATTTGACAATTATTAGATGGGTCTATTGGCTCATTGATTTTTGAGCTTTTGAAGCTTTGTGGTTGGCACAACAAAAGCTAGGAATGACAATGCTTGCTATGAACAAAGTGAGATCAAATTGGAGATATATTTGTATATAATTTTAAAAAAATTGTAGAGATTCTAATTTGATAGATCGTTAACTGTAATTGTGGCCGAATATCAAATGTTCTAGCTGTAATGTCTATTATATTGTAGTGTCCCATTATAAGTATTTTAAAGCCAATTTAAGCAGTAGTAGTTTTTAAGGGTCAATCAGAGCTGACAGTTTTGGTTAGATACTAGCGGCCTCTAATATCTCTCACAGGGGTATGAGGTTTCAAGTCAGCTTATATGGCATGGTTTGTTGGTTGTGGTCACTTTCTTGCCTTTACTGTTACATTATGAAAAACCAAGATGGAGAAAAAAAATTAAAAAAATATTGCTAGAATCTGTATGACCCCCATTGGCACCAAAGGGACATTTTCTTTCAGATACATATGTTTCACACCAGAGCCCTAATAATGTTCTCTGTGAAGTTTTCATTTCACTAATAAATGGAATCATAATAGAAACAACACTGTGAATTATTAATAAGTACATTGACCTCTCTCTCGTATGGTTTATATAAGCAGATGGTTGTCAGTACTGACTATCACCCTTTAGGTGACAAGTTTAAAGCACGCTCATTAACTTACCCCCAGTGTACAGCACTGCTCTGAATGCATGACAATATACTTTATATACATTATTGGTCTGTACATTACAGCTGAGAAAATGAGCCATTTTGTTAATGATCCCTGGTTTAATATTTTTGACAGAAGATCTATAATCACAGGCAAGATAACCACTTTAGTCAGTAATAACATTGGCATTCTAATGTATTGATCTCAGTCTTTGACCCAGATTTAGATCGTCTGCAACCTCCACAGTCTAAATTACATCTGGATTCATTCTTTTTCCAATAAGTGTAAACTTAAGTCACTTAAATAAAGCTTTGTTTGTAGAAAGCTGTTATCGTGGCCTATGGTGGAACCATGGCCTGCTGTGTTTTTTTTTTTTGTGTGAGGGACAGGTCTATACTGCAAAGCTGAGGTAAAATAACATTGTTGTTACCCTATTGAGTATAGAAAAGATCCACTTTCTGGTCATATTATCAGTTAAAACCTGTTGTGATGGTGTAATTAGTAAGATATTCAATGGGGCTTTTCCATGTTTAACTGATCTTCCTGATATATGCCATAGTGGTCCCCCACTTGAAGAGAGGAAATGGCTGAAGCAAACAGACAACTCCCACTGGCTTCTATTTTGAGTACAAAAGGGGTGATAAGGCTTTCAAACCTGTCTTTTCTAGAGGTATCTGCCTAAGATGTGAAACCCTATTCAGCTGGTTTCACCTGGATCACTTTATTTGATGATCTTCCTCAGTGGAAAAAGGCCAAATATGCAAGTCTGAAGTCGCCATTGTTATCTGTAACAGGTTTCAGTTTCAACAAAAACTTAGTGACCAATAAGCAATCATTCCCTTTTATTCAAAGGAAAAGGAACAATCCATATTGCACTCCTTTACCCACATTTCAATATAAAGCTGCAGAAGGAACAACATACTTTACTGTCCATTATATCATTCTAATCAGCACACAAGCTGCATTGTCATTCAGTTCCATAATTTAGTGACTGTCCCTTGAACCTATTTATAGCCACAGGGACACTCTGATTGAAAATTTTACTAGCTACAATACATGCAACACATATAACCATCCCATAACATGAGCATGGTAAAAATGTGCAATGAGCTATTGATCTGTGGATCATTGGTGCTGACATAGTAGGATTTGATGCTAACTCCTCTGTACATAAACAAGAGTATGTCGACAAGCCAGGATTGTCAATCACAATTTATATGCAAATGCTTGCCTGTTCGGTCTTCTTATTAGAAGGATCTTGACTTTAATATCATATCGACTTCATTAAATGTTCCATGCTGCTCTGAGAAATGCTCTGTCATTACACATTGCTGATCCTAAAGCATACAAAGGCATATGTATATATATATATATA
>NW_017307074.1:329095-330679 GCF_000935625.1 Nanorana parkeri | reverse complement strand
TGTAAACTTTAGCATGTTTATTTTTTTATGGCCCCCTTAATTTTTAAGGTTTTTTGGGGGTCCACTTTAATCATAATTCCATCTTAGTAATATCACTGGATCTTTGCTACTAGGCCATACCCCCTTACTGTATTATGAGTATTATTATTTAGCAGGATGAGAGATAGCAGGGCTGTATGAGAAAATAAAGTGTCTCCTCCATAAAGTCAAAAAAAAGTATGTAATATATTGCAGCTTATCAGTTCTTAGATGTGGTAGCTGCATTTGTTTTCAGTCTAAGTTCATTTTCTGCAAGGGCAGAAAGATACATGTTGATCCTACTAGAAAGCTTGTGTCATTATAAATAAAATCTCAGACAAGTTATTAGCCTTATCTTTTTGTAAACTACAGAGCATCACTCCAGTATGTAATGGAGAAATGGGAGGTGGTCTCTACTCCTAGGATAACCACATTGTTCCTTCAATGAAGGAGAACTTCAGGTTCACCTCTGCTGATTGACAGCAGCGGTGTCCGGGTGCAATAGCCAGCCTGCTATTGGCTATTGCAATTGAAAATGGTCAATAGCAGCCTAGCTATTCATTTTCCTGCTATCTGTTTTTTTTAAATTTATACTGATGGCAGCCGCCATTAGAATACAAAAAAAACATAGCAGGAGATCCTGGAAAGGTTTACTCTGCTAGATAGGATCAAATGTTTCTCTTGCGGGCATCAGGGAGCTGCTTTTGTATAGTGGGAGACTCCCGGAACGTCCAGCAGAGTCTGTAGTATGGTTTTGATACATATAGAGGTTTATAAAAAAGAAAATGAAATCAAATTGAGAAACTAACAAACTATTAACTGGAACTTGTTTCCTGTGATTAATATATGAATTAAACATTATGTATAGTACGAATCATAAACCTGATTAAAAATAAAAAATAATACTGTATGCCTTGGCAAGCAACGAGATAATATGTATTGACTGCTTGGACAGGGATTAAAAAGAGAGATTACGTTGTGTAAACAATTATGTATTAGATATCATGTACACGGACCTAAAACCTTACTCTAGATCCAGCCGAGTTTACCTTCTGTATTTCTGGTTAATTAGGGTGAAACATGAGGTAATTAAGACTAATCCCAGTGCTTTCCTGCTGGCCTTTTGCTTGCCAGGCCATTTTACAACCAAACCACTTTCAAATCCCATGAAATATTGTTACTAAAAGCAAAGGGGATTACTTGTTGGGCCTAGCTTTTCTATTGAATTCAGCACTCAGCAGGGCCCTCATGTATCACGTTGTAGGATGGGTTCTGACTGACTTTCCTCACAAATAGATCCCAAATGTCTACCTAAACAGAGACTTTATTAGCTGTGGAAAAGTGGGTGCTTCATCAAAACATTTGACTTGTGGCATTGAGAGCTAGTGGGGTGGTATTTGTTTTGTGCAGCTGTTACTGTAATTTCCTTTTACCTTTTGCAAAGCACTTCACTTTTGTAATGAGAGTAGTGTTTGTACTCACATCTGACAAAGCTGCATGAGGAGTATATAATGGTGCTTGAATATGATTCCACTACACTGCTTCACATGTGCTGCCATGTAGGAG
>NW_017307074.1:310488-329066 GCF_000935625.1 Nanorana parkeri | reverse complement strand
GCACAACATAGACTACATGGCTTTGTGCAAGCTTATGACTATTACATGCATTCTAGGTGTATAAAAAAAGATTCTGGAGCAAATAATTGATAGTAACTGATGGCAGCCGACCATTTTAAATAAAGGTACTTATAACTTGTTCTGTCTGTCACCCTAAGGGGAGATTTTCCCTAACTTCCTGTCCCTGTGATGCTCATACAGGAAGTGGTGGGTATAGGCACTACCGAGGGTGGGCTCTGTGTTAAGAAAAAGGCTTGGATTGACTATTTCTACCTGAGCAGCAAGTAACTGCCTACCCTCAGCTATGGCAGACAAGGTGGAAATGAAGGGGAATCAGTAGGTCAGTTGAACGTGGAGTAGGTTCACTAAACTCAGGAGTTACATCTTGAAAATGCATTCAAATACCCTAACTATTAACACAAATTTAGTTTATTTGTGTATCACTCAGCTGTAGATCTTCAAATCATATCTGAATTGGTGCTGACACTGTCCTTTCTTCTGGAGGGGGGCTGCATTTATTCCCCATGATTTCTGTGTGTGTTGTAAAGTAGCCACCGCTTAAAAATCACTCCTGTGATAGACTACAATCTCTCTCTATATATATATTAGTAAACTAAATGTGAGATTGTATTCCATCATTTTGGAGCGGTGGCTACTTTGAAACACACACAGGGACCATGGGGAACAAAAGTAGCCACCCTGCAGAAGGAAGGTCAGTGTCAGCACCAATTCAGAGGTTATTTGAGGATCTATAGTTGAGTGATACACAAATAAGATGTATTTATGTTAATAGTTAGGGTACTTAGATGCATTTTAAGTTTAGTGTCACTTTTAAAGCTTTTTCCACTAGCAGGTGAGATGGGGAGTAGGACAGTTTTTTTCCTTTACATCTGCCTTGATAAGTGTCAAGCAAGGTACTAAAAAAAGAAGAAAACTAAGCAAATTTGGTCAGCTCAGCAAGTCTCAACTCTTTAAAGGAATTGCAGAATTTCTGTTTGCTTAAATATGCTGAATACACTACATAAAGGTTTCTCCAGCCAGTGGAGGACTTGCAGTACATGAACCCTGGTTCTTAAATTGTGTGATCCTTGTGTATAATTTCAAGTAATTCAAAAATTTGTTATTCTCCAAGTGAGATTCCATGAGTTTGCAAGATTCATCCAATTTTACTCCTATTTCTAAACATTCCTGTGAATGAGAATTATAAATGAGGCACTACTTCTGATTGAGGAAAGGTTATGTCTTCATGGATATTGATTCAACTGTAGACTCCAGATTGTAAAAAAATTTGCAAAGCTTTGATGTGGAACTAAAATGATGAGAACTAGGCTTCCAGTTGCTGAAACTGGCCACTCACAACTAAATACATGGAAAGATGGAAAGAAACTAAGGGCCAGGAAAAAAGAAATAGAAAATAGATTGTTTTTTTAATATACATTTTTTTATTGTAAAGCATGAAACTTATAAAAAAATATTTTTTTTTATTGAAAAAACTGGCTGTTTTTAGTTAGAATGGGTTGGATATTATATTGTATTTTTAGAGTATTGATGACTTGTAATGAGCGTGATGCAGAATGTTTGATGGGTGATTTTCCAAGAGGGTATTTCAGGATGTTTATCGATCCTGTGGACACTGGAAGTGATTGAACCAGTTTTATGAGACTGTTTACCATCAAAGATACAGCCGTTTATTTTTGCAAATATCTATAAATGTTCCTTGTAATATACTGACATGCTTTGTTAGGTGATCAGTATGCACATGAAGTATACACAAGTTTCTTTTACGGGATCTTAACTATTGTTGCACCCAGCACATATATATGTATATGATATTTGTATCCAACCTGAATTAGAGGTGTTGTATATAACAGGAAAATCTATGTTCTTTACAACAGTGAAAGCGTCTGGGCTTGTAGCCAGATAATAACCAATAGTAGGTGGGGGGTAATTATTGGATGGTTTAAAAGCATGTTATGGCTGTTGGGGCACTTGGAGCTGCATAGGCCCTTTCTCTGTAACATGGCTCATAAACCTATGGCTTATGACTGAAAAGCTCTAAGTAGGGTTGGGTAGACGTTTATAGGTTAGATAAAGCATACCCAAACCCAAGAACAAACATTTTATATATTGTAGCTTATTATTCCTAAACTGTGGTGGCTGCATTTGTTTTTATTCAAGCCTTGTTCCTTTGTTCCTGTATTTCTATAAGGTGTTCCTGCCAGTAATGAACGTCCTGTCCTAAGCTGATAACACCCACTCACTACACCATGTTTATTGAGGAACACCTACTTCTGCTTTGCTTTTCTCCATAACAAAGAGGGGATGTGCTCTGTAGTCTTAGATACTGCTTAGAACATTGCAAAATGATAACAGTCAGCAGTAGCAGAGAGCACTGGAAAGTATCAGCCCTCAAGTTTTATGGCAGATATAGCAAAATGTTTTCAATTGTATATTGTATATATTCAATTGTACAGACCAAAAGGAAGCAAAAAACAAACAAATGCCTTCTTAAGGTTTCCTTACACTTTAAGGGTTATTATATAATAACATTAAATCACACTAAGGGGTCTATTCACTAAGCTGCCGAGGGCAGCCGAGTGAACAACCGACCCCAAGTGAAGTGAGCCGAACACTGTTCGGCTATTCACTTCAGGCTTGTACGGCTGATTTCAGCCCCTTATCGGCTGAAATCAGCTGTACATCGGCTTGCTTCACATGTCTTCGGGTCGGCCGAACATGCTCAGAAGTCCAGAAGGAGTTCGACTCAGCCAATTCAACATGTGGATCGGCTGAGCCGAACCTCCGGCAGACTACTCACTGCTGTTCGGCCTATTCTTATAGATGCTGAACAGCAGTGAGTGAATAGCCGAATGCCGCTGAGCGGCATTCGGCACAGCTGTTCTGCTCGGTCCCTCCGTGGGACCGAGCAGAACAGAAAAATAGTTTAAAAAGTAGTCTCCCGCTCCCGGCCACCCAGGAGAGAAACACTGCTTTTTCTTTTTTCTTTATTCTGACACGGAGCCGTGTCAGAATAGAAAAAATATATATATTTTTCCCCATAGGAATGCATTGCTATATTCCTATTGGCTATTTCAATTTGCAATAGCCAATAGTAAACTAGCATTGTACCCGCCCTCTGCTGATGGACCTGATGGAGAACTGCAGCAGAGGGCGGGTGCAATGCTAGTTTACTATTGGCTATTGCAAATTGAAATAGCCAATAGGAATCTAGCAAAGCATTCCTACGGGCAAAAATCGGCTCCGTGTCAGAATAAAGAAAAAAAAGAAAAAGCATTATTTCTCTCCTGGGCGGCCAGGAGCGGGAGACTCCCGGAGCGCCCGGGAAAGTTTGCTGTCTGGAGATCAGTGTCCCTGGTTAGCTGGTAACCAATGACGCTGATCTCTCTGCAAGTGGCCAGAGCCAGCCGTAAGATCACGGCTGGCTACGCCCAGCAGTCAGAAGCAGGCTGTCGGCATATGCCTTCGGCTCGACTTTGCCGCTCGGCTAAGTTCGGGAGCTGTACGGGCTATTGTGAATAGTCCGAACAGCAGCCCTTCGGGTTCTACTGAACCGAAGGGGTCCTGGGGCCGAAGCTAGCCGAAGGATCGGCCAAAGCTAGGAGTAGATCCTTCGGCTGCTTCGTGAATAGACCCCTAAGGCTTTTTTTTGGTGAAGTAGCAAAAAACATCAACAATGAAGAACAAAATATTATAATGCATAGCAACCAATGGGATTTACATTGACTTAAATAAAATCAGCTAATACGATGAATTCTGAATGGTTGCTATGAATTACTTCACTTTGCAAATTCTCACTTATTGATTTGTTTTAGAGGATAATATAGCATACGTATGAAAAAAAGGTGGCAGCCAATACAAGGTTTTTCTTATTACTGGCTCTAGCAAAACAGCAGCTGTGGTGATTGGTTGCTGTGGCAGCAAACTGATTGCATGCTGTGGAAACATAGACCCTCTGATTTATTCCCGCTTATAGATATGACCCAACTTTATTTTTATTGTCATTTGATTTCATGGGTATTCATATCTGCCATTTGACTGATGATAGGAGAACTCCAGGTACAACATTCAGTTATAAAAAAAACAATGTGAAAAGCTATTTACTTGGGTCTTTTTTTCTACATTTAAAAAGAGAAAAATATTTTTTTTTGTTTACAGTTTTGATTTCAGATTTTTTCATTCAGGGAAATGATTTGACTCTTTTTTGCAGGTCCTTCTGCAGCTTACAATAAAACTGCAAATGTCTTGATGTAAAAAGAAAAAAAAAACTGTGCTTGGGTTAAAAACTTTATTAACATTGCTATTCAACATACATTTACAGAGTATACCTTTATTTTCTAGAGATGTCACCATCATACACTACAAAATCCACCCACCTCCCATGTGACAATACAGTTATGGAGATAGATCTTGAGTTGTGTGGTGGTGCTGGAGGTGGTGCTGGTGCTGGGGGAGGGGTATTCTCTCATACCAAATAGGCAGATTATGGTCTGGCAACAGCATTATTCTATATGCTTTAATCTGGACACATTTTACCATTGAAGCTTATTTGTACTCACTACAGTTATTGCACATAAACTGCCATCAGAATTATAGAGTTGCCCTTACATACCTTAGAGAGGGCCATAGGAGCCTCTGATTATTAAAATATCAACTTTGGTTTCAGAAGTCATGGAGTAGAGGGGAGAGAGGTGAACGCCAACTGTCTGGTAGCGGAAATCAGATAAAAGTCCTTTACTCATTACTTCCAAACAAAAATGTAACCCTTGCAGTGTGAGGTTAGCCCCAGTGCAAGGGTCATTTTTTTTTCATGAGATAGGATTTAAAGCAGGGGTGGGCAAACACCGACCCTCCAGCTGTTGTTGAACTACAAATCCCATGAGGATTTGCAAGATTCTCACAGACATGATTCCTAGAGACAGATGCATCACAGGATGTGTAGTTTCACCACAGCTGGAGGGCTGGAGTTTTCCCACACCTGCTTTAAAGTAACCCTGTACTGAGGAAGTATGGATGCTGCCATGACTTCTTTTGCTGAGAATATCAATTATCTGGCTGTCATCAGATCCATGGGGCCTAATTACACTGATTTTGGAAAAGTATGTGCTTTAAGAAATCTGACTTTACTTTACTTCCCTTTGCTGGGACAGTGTCTCAGTATTAAAGCCAGAGACAACCAGGCAACTAGCATTTTCTGAATTAGGTCAGCATTGGCAGCCTCCTTATCTCTCACAGTACAGGTTTACTTTAACAGACACACTTTCAGCACCTTGGACAGCTGTGCAAAACAACATCACCGAGAAGCAAGCAAACAAAATATATCACGAGGCAAACACATACACACATACACACAGATGAGCCATCTCAAATATTTTAGACACATTTTGATTAAAGGGAGAAATCTTTAAATTAAATATTAATGCACAGCCGCAATGTTATATCTTATGTTGCAAGAGAATTGTATATTATTAGGCTTTAACAGTAGAAACAGATCCCGTCTGAGAAATGAGCTGGCACAGAGCATTAGACTCTTGGCGCTGCTAAAGTTAAGTCTTTCCCACTTGGCAGAGATGCAGCATAAACAATATAACTTATTGTCACACAGCGGGATGGATCTGACATTTCTGTTTCTTTTGGTAAGACTTTGTTTATCAAGTCAGAAGTGGTGTTATTTTGTAACGCTCTAGGATTTTCATAGCATTTAAAAGCTTCCTCGAGCTGTGTGTGTTTCTTTTTTTTTTACCATTTGTAACCATTGCCTTTTGCTGACTTTCCTTTTCCTTGCTTGTAAATTAGGTTTTTGGCTATGACTAAGGGCCCATCCACACCAGGCCATTGCGGAATGCTACACCAATACGTGTCCTGTGCTGTACTGTGATAAAATGCAAACAGCACCTATTTTATTATGTGTTGAGGTGTTTCATTGCCCCTTCATTTAAAAAGGGCTACGTAATGCAGTGTGCACATCAACGCACAGCAGCACACTGCATTGTGGTATGAATGGGCCCTAAAACTAACAAGCCAATTGCCACATACCAGAGCAAAGGAAAAGAAAGTGTTACTTTCAGTAATCAAGTCCATTCCAGCTGTTATTTTTTTAGGTTAAGAAAAAAATCAGATATCGGTTTGCTATACGCAACACTTCCACCTTTTCTGTCATCAAGGTTTTTCTACCTTAGCTCCCCTCAGACTTTTTTAAAGCTCAATTCTAGCTCAAGGTTTATTTTGGATAGAAAAGGGAAAAGTTAGGGCCCTTTTTAGTGCTATCTACTGTATATCCTTTTTGTAGAGATTTTCCATAATTTCCTTTCAAGACTGAAAAGAATGTAGGGGGAAATATACCCCAATAGGGTTACAGCAAAAATTCAAATTCCAACATTAATGTTAGCTTTTCTTTTATCCAAAACAAAAAACTTAGAGCAGAATGGAGAGACCCACTACAACTATTTAATGGATAAAAGTAACATCTGATTTGTAGTTTTGGTATTCTGCATTTTGCATTTTCTGTAACTTATAAGTGTGATTTTTTGTTTCAAAATCAGAATTCTATTTTAGAAATATACAACCAATTAATTCCTTTCAAAAAGCAGTTAGAATACAACCAGACATGGCACCCACAGAAAATGTATTCTATATTTCCATTCCATTAAAGCCCAGCTCAGATACAGGATTCCCTCCATTTTATGGAACAAATAGATTGGTGTACACAGAGATCCTCACCCCTTTCTTATTAAGAGTTCCCCAACTCTTCTTGATAACTCTCACTTGCTAGGCAAGAAGAACAACCCCTTGCTGCTATTTTGGAATGTAAATAATGGTAATTTGTTCAAACCAAGGGAGGTTTACTGAACAGAGTGCAGCTAAAGAACGGGGTCGGAGAGTGAAATTGCGGTATAAAAGATTACATTTATTAGTTATAAAACAATTTTCCATATAAACAGACTGCACAATTCAGAAAACCACTATTTGAGGATCTGACGAAGCCCCGTGAAACCTAGGAGGGGCGAAACGCGTCATCCATTGTAGGATGCCAAGCTGAGACATCACCTGCATGTCAGGCTACTAACCAGTGTGGCTATTTTGAGCAGCGAGACTAAAGGATTTGATATGCCAACGACCTGGATACATCTGTGATCAAACTGAAATTACTCTAAGAACCGGCTACTCCACCAGAGAGAGACAACAGGAGTATCACCTGGAGCCTTCACTGCGTGATCTTTATCACGGGTGCAATTGGAAACTAAAATATCAAGCATCCATACATCTCGAGCGAGTGACCGTCCGGTTTAAGGAGTTAAAGTAGCCGTGAGTAAAACCTACTCGAGTTCCTTTTTTACACACAGAGGGGAAGCATCCTGCTCGCCAAGTGTGATTATAACTCAGCGGCACACAGTATATTAACCCACCGGGCCTATCCTCATGCTCTTTTTGTTACAAAGTAAGATAACAAGTATCAATTGCAGCGACACTCATTGTATCCGCAGAAGGCATCCATAGGATTCAAGTCAAAGGTTCATATTGACTTTACCTCAACTAAACGATACCTCTAAGACACTTTACGGGAAAAGAGAAACATACTAAGAAAGTTTGACAGGAAATTCCCAGGCATTCGACATACACTATATTGCACCCCTTCACTTTAGTTCTACGCTGCTCCTTCATAATTGAGGGCCACCTGAAGATTTAGAATATATTGTTCAGCTGGCTCCGTTTGTGTGTGAGTGTTGATTTGTACGAATGGATTGTTGCAATGATCTTTTTAAGGGTGTGGGAATAGTGGTTTTCTGAATTGTGCAGTCTGTTTATATGGAAAATTGTTTTATTTCGTAAACTAATAAATGTAATCTTTTATACCGCAATTTCACTCTCCGACGCCGTTCTTTAGCTGCACTCTGTTCAGTAAACCTCCCTTGGTTTTAACAAATTACCTTTATTTACGTTCCCTCCATTTTACCCTTGCCTTCTTCTGGTGGTGGGACGATCCTAAATGCTGAACTGAGTAGTACCATGTAACATCATAGAATCTAAGTAGAGGTAGAGGCAAGGTGCTGGACCCAGTTCATTGACTCATTGAAAAAAGTATTTAGGTCCAAATTGTTTGAGATCGGCACCTCACTACTGAGCAGAGACTTTCCCAATAAAGAGTCACCTGGCTAGAGAAATCCACTTGTAATCAAACCAGATTTGGTGCCAAACATGCATACAGTATTTTATTATTTCATAGCTGTCAAAGGTGACGAAAGACAGCCATTGCATTTCAGGGGGCAAACAATTCCCCTTTATCAGGGCTTTGCCAACTGTTATGTAATTTTGGACTCAAAACTATCAGCCTGGATTAATCCTGGGTCAATGTTTAACACAGACATCCACTGAGTATTTATTTTATTCCCCTGGCGGTGATTGATCCAAGCTCCTAGTTTTGAGCTCGAGAGATTGTGTAACAGTTGTCAAAGCCTTGATGAAGGGGGATTTGTTTGCCCCCAAAACACGTTGGCTATCTTACATAACCCTTTTGACACCTGTGGGTTATTAAAATTAAAATACAGTTCTGAACACTTGATACATTTGTTTGGTGCTCTTTTTTTTATTTTTAAAAGTTGCTGGGGTTGGATTCTTGGGATTTTTTTGCCTAAGCTGTAGTTTAAATTATAGCGATTGATGGCAGTTCAAAACTTAGAAAGCTCCAGTTGCGTTATGGTAAGGATTTATTTTAGAGCAGTCCAGCTATGACATGCTGAGTAGGAGGAGGTGTAAATGTATAAAATGTAAGATTCTAATCCCTACATGTGTGAACAGCAATTAGAAGAAAATTGGCACAATTTTTGTCTTAAAAGACATTATAGTTTTTACAGGATGTGTTTAAATTATATACGAATAGGCTAAGTGGGTTTTCAATAAACCAAAATGCCCTGTATATAGCTGTGCTTGAGGATTGTTGCTGCAGCAGTAAAAAATAACAGTCTTAAGCCTCATCCTCCTTCTTGTTAACATGTTTAAAGGAAGAAACTAATTGAACTACAATTTACAATACATCAATTCCATGCTATTGATCTGTTGAAAGAATTGAAAGTAAACTCAGCAAAAGTCTGGCTCATTATTGAAAGAATGATATATTGACTCCCTATGACGGTCCTATTGTCCACAGATCAATGCTGATGTTTGGTATAGGCTAGTTAAGAATAGAATGCGGTCACTAAAGGTCATGGAAACAAAGGGATATTTGAGATTATGGAAGACAAATGAACATATCACGGAAGCTGGCTGACTGCTATTTGTGTAGGAATGTATTTGCTAACAGGTTTACAAACAAATACAAGCAATACCAATAAATGGATGTTGCATTCTGCTATCTCTTATATAATGATAAAGAATGTAAGTGGCAAAATCAAATATTTACCTTTTTTCTCTCCTGCTCTCATTTGCTCTACTACATTTTTGTGTATTTTTCCTTATATATTACTTCCAAAGTTTGGAAACGCTAATATCATGATCTACAGCTCT
The DNA here is from genome assembly GCF_000935625.1 of Nanorana parkeri. Taxonomy (NCBI): domain Eukaryota; kingdom Metazoa; phylum Chordata; class Amphibia; order Anura; family Dicroglossidae; genus Nanorana; species Nanorana parkeri. Next base: position 319,547 of record NW_017307074.1, on the reverse strand, counting down.
AGACTGGTGATCTGCAGTTTGCTAGAAAACTACTGTGTCTAAGAGTATTTAAGAGTACCAGACAGAAAGCGTGTGCTTCCCCAGTGCCGTGTGGGCTAGTGGGAGCTTTATATTAGCATGTAATCTTCAGGTAATTACTGTATATGGCAAAATGGCGCACACACAGTGCTTTACCAGCAATGGCAACAGTAGTGGCTACATACATAAACGTTCTTAACTGAAATCTGCAATGAGAGGTCTGTTAGTAATGTGGGGCAGAATGTAAACCCACTGTGTGTTTTTTCCTTCACATGTAAATTATATGAGTGTATATATGATGCTCTGATACAGAGGTGTAGCTCAGTAGTGTGACATTATTATTATTATTATTATTATTATTATTATTATAAGTATTTATATAGTGCTGACAATTTACACAGCACTTTACATAGTTGTACATTCACATCAGTCCCTACCCTCGAGGAGCTTACAATTTAAGGTCCCCATCTCACATAAAGAGCCAACTTAGAGAGGAGCCAGCATGTCTTTGGCGTGTGCGAGGAAACAGGAGTACCCGAAGAAAACCCACGCAAGCACAGGGAGAACATGCAAACTCCTTGCAGATAGTGACCTGGCTGGGATTTGAACCAAGGACCACCAGTGCTGCAAGGCAGAAACAATAACCACTACACTACTGTGTTACCCATGGCATGATATATGTTTATCAGAGAGGTCTTTGTGCAGGATAGATAAGATTTAGAAAATCTGTGAGACTAGCAAGTCAATGTTACTGTGCAGTAAATCCACAATCAGTGTAGTGGATCCTCATCAAATACTTCCTCAAGTCACATTAAACTTCACAGCTTCTATGATAGCAGGCAGCACACCCATACTCTTCAACACTATACATGTGCATTGGCTTCCATAGGAAAAATTGCCTGGCAGCAGTAATTGTACATGGCCTCAGTGAAGCTTGAAGTCTAATAGCTTTTTCATATTTATGCATGTGTTCACAAACTAGGCCTCTATTAATTATGTACATTGTCCAGTTTAATTCTGAAGCCAGCAATGTAGTCAGAAGCCAATAACATTTTAGAAAAGGAATTTCACAAGCCCTTCTTATGATAAAAAAAAACATGAAAAGCAATAGGGTAACTTACAGTACCTGCCACTCTCCCCAGTCCCACTCACCGGTACTCTTTTGAGCTGCTAGGAGTGAAAGGAAATACCCCGTTCTTCTGGATATGGAAATCATGTGACTAATGACCATTCATCATACAGCACTAGTGTTTGCCTGAAGGCACAACATGCTCTCACCTGTGGCGGAAAGAGAGTCCTCAGCCCTGTGTAAGCTCCTAATACCTAAATGGAGTAATGGAGGAGCAACAGCAGGTTAGTATAAGAACATAGAGAGGGCCTCAATTTAGAGATTCAGTTGCTTAGCCGTTCATAGATCAGTCATGAGGTCACACTAAAGTATAGGTTCAATCAAACCTAAACATAACCAAACAAGTAGATTTAAAGGAACCATCTTGCAACATTTTTTTTACTCTGTTTCTCTGTAATGCATTATCAGTGAATTTGCACTGTATGTGATCCTGTTAGGAAACCCAATCTTCTTTAAACCCATTTTCATGTAATATGACTAATCTCCTTTATTACCTTCTACAGAATTGCAAAACATTATATATCTGTATATAATTGGCTAGGATTCTTTGTTGCCCAGATATAATCTGCAGTAATGCAGTGTCAGCATGTGCAACACTGTCATTTAAATCCTCTCTTCCTCCATAACCCTTGAATTTATATGTGAATTTATCTTCGGGTCTTTCACCAGTCCTCTGGCGAAGTGTCCCGCACTGAGCCGATGAAAGGTATGATCCCCAGTGCAGACGAGATTGTATTTTCCAGTGTAATGAGAATTCATTAATCCCTTAGATCACTTAGAAGCATTGCCTCCAGGGAAGGGGAAGACAGCCCTCTCTAAATGATAGTTGCATACATTCATTCTCAGCAAGCTCATTTTTCTTGTAGGCTAAACTAAAGCAATCTAATGGGTTTTTTTTATCAATATTGACTAATTTTCCAGGAGAAAACATTTTCTTATTGCTATGAAAGATGCTGTGGAAGAAAATAAACACATTTAATAGAGTCATTAATTAAATGGGTAATCTAGCTATAATTAAAACACACTTTATACAACTTGATGATGAGACACCTCAACACTAGATGACACTAAGCTTATTATATACCACTGGAAGTGTTCAGTACACTGGCTGTGTGGTCAAATTAGAATGTCACAGGTAAGTTGATTGCTTTCAAAAGTTTGGCGGTTCACTTTTAGCATCTGGCCAATTCAGTGAAACAATGCAAAAAACATTGCAGACTGCACCCATCTACTCCCCTTCCTATTAAACTTAGAGCCCAAAAGTGAAGCAGATGATACATTGCCAAGTAACAACCTTCCAGATGAAATATATATTTGAATGCTAGAGAACGCCATGTATCAGATATCTGAAAGTCTTCTAAAAGGCACAGGAAGTATAGACCCACAGTGATGCCCAAACATGAGTTTATAATGATTACATTCTTCACAGTCACAAAGAATAAATGTATGAGCTTAAACAGTCAGATTTTTTTTCTTTTGACCTGAACCAAACCCAAAAACTAAAAAGTGTAATCTGGTTGTTTTGGGCTAGACAAACAGATATTTAAGACATTTTAATGTTGGGTTCTGAGCTTTTGCCAAAATGTATGAAATAAAAGGCTTAATTAAATTTCCAGCATATCAAAGTTACATTTCATTTATACTGTACGCTATCTCTAATTTATTCTTTCCAGCAAATACATACCCTTTTCAAGTGTTTGTGCCTGGCAGTAAGCATTATTTAGGTGGGTTGTCCATAAAATCTACTGCATATTTCTGCTTCAATAGGGATTCTGGGAAACTGGAAGCCCCCACTTCCTGTTTATGGGGCAATTTCTGTTTTTGCTTCTGAAATTGCCACTTACTTACATAGGATGGTTTGACAAAAGAAGATTAAAATAATTTCAGCTCTTATATGCAATGTGAACCATACAGAAATAAGACGGGACCTCAGAGGACATTCTACAAATGTTTTTAGTTTATACAGAAAAGATCTCCAGCTGGCACCTCATCAACCAGACAAAGCTCTCTAAGGCTTTCTGTTGGCCCATACTACTAATAAACCTGCATATCCTCCATCAAATTGCACTGTAAATTTAACAGTCTGGTGTGCTCGCATGAACGTATTAATAATGTATATGCATCCCTCCTCAAATTACAATTAAAAACACTAGGACACAGTCTGCTTCATTTACCATTTTTAATAAGAAAGAACTGGGATATATCACTTCACAGCCACCAACCTAATTCAGATTCGACTGAAAAATAAATATTGGGAAACAGACAAATTTACTTTGGTGGGTGCCTGGAGAAAAACACAACATTCTTACATAAGACAACTGATAAAAAATGGAATATTCAAATTGGTCAAAGCAAATTCGTGCTGAATTCCAAAAACTGATTCATCATATTATTTGTCAGTAAACCATTTATATGGCAGCCGTTTTAAATCTAAAAAAGAAGATAACCTATTAACATAAATACTATGTACAATAAGTAATATTATCAATAGCTTTCTGCACTTGTATCCCTTAATAAGTATAGATGTCATGTATGTTAACTATCTAATTTTAATTCATACAAATAATGCAGCATTCTAATATAAGTTTCCATCCAGCAATTGGAGGCGTGGAGTGCTTGTATCCTTCTCATAGCTTGTTATGACACTTGGGTCACTCTAGTAGCACTAGCTACATACCATTATTGCAGGCTTTATAATAATTATCCATAACATAAAACAAATTAAGATCGAACTGGTAGAGTAGGTCTCCAATAAGCCATGATAGTTGTGTAGACCTCACCAGCAGACCTCACCAGCAGAATCTTCAAGAGATATTAGAAACAATTGAATGAGCAATACAGCATTCTCCAAAATGGTTTAGCCAATTAATTCATGAATACAGTTTAGTCCAAAATTTTGGGGGAAAAACAGCATAATAGTATTAGAAATGACTGAATCTACGTTTTAACCAATTATTGAAGAATTTCTGCTGCATTAAAATTCCAGTTATTTTGATGAATTGATTACCATATGACGTATTTCCAGATTGTTCTGCTGCTTCACATAATATCAAACAAAGCCTATGGAAAAATGCAATGCTGTATTAATGAAACTGTAATTCAGACACTACTTTCTTTCCTTGTCAAATGATTGGCATTTCGCCAAAGAATCCTCAATGATCTAGGTTTATTAGCATGTCTATTTTCTTTGTGAATATTCTTTTACAGCATAGTATTTTGACCAGTTCTAACTCATGCTACACACAGGAAGTAGAATAATTGTATAACAAAAAATATCAATGCAAAAGCAAATTCATGATGTACCTTATTATGTCTCTTCAGTATTTGCTGAACATAGTGACATTTTTATGAATAGCTGGCTTGTTTTTTACTGAATTGGGCCGACTTTGCATGCCAGGAGTCTGTGTCTTGATGAAAGATCAATCATGTTTGATTAGAGATTTCACAATCGAATGTTTGGATGAAACCAGAGAGTATGGCTGACCACATCCAATGATGATGCCAACATGATATGTTTTTCTTTCTATAACTGAGACTTTATTTTGGGGTCAAATGTTTCCGGATTTAAAAAAAAAGTTTTATTCATTAAAATTACATTGTTGCTTTAAATAAAAATCCTATAATAGTTCCCTGCAAAAGAAGACACTTAATACATACCTCTTTGATGGATATCAAGTTCTCACCTCAATTCACTGAAAAGATTTGGCTTCCAGCAGAATCTTCAGTATCCATCACAGATACAGGTACATGCCTGTATAACCTGTGGTTCCTCCTGTAAACCCCTATGTCAATTCAAGATAGAGTAGTGGGGGCCAGTTGAAAGAACAACAGGCATCTGATACTTACAGAAGTGTGATGAATGTGAAGATTGTGCTGAAGGCCAGAGCTCCAGAGGAGACTCACTGCCCACTGGATAGATACGTCTTAAAGAGTCTTCTTTTGCAGGTTATTTTTATATTTTTTGAACTGCCCCTTATAGAAGCTCCCAATCTAATGTGTCCCATCTAACAGTCATACATACAGATTTGCTTGAGAAGTTCAAGATGTTGTTCACACAAACAAACAAAAAATTAACTTCAATCATCCAATCAGATGAAAATCAAATTCTTGTTTGTTTATTTCATCTGCACTTGATTGGATAATTAAAAGAAACCTTCAATTTTGTGTGTGAAAATGTTCAACCTCTTCAGTAAATCAGCCTCAAAGTATCTAAGTCCAATTAAGACATACTGTAAGCCAGTACTGATATAATTTGGTTAGCTCGTGGAAAACCACACACTATAAAAATTCCATGCTGGAAGGGTACCCTGATATGAACTGAATCCAGCACTATTAGGTGGCAGTGCTTTCTACTGAGCCAAATTATCTATTAGGTCCTGATCACCAAATTTGAAACTCTGGTATTTTCCATTAACATTGGCCTGCCTGAGACTATTTCTGGTGAATATTCTAACCATCAAAGAGCATTTTTTTAAAATATTGTAAGACCTTTCTATAGTATAGCTTTTATTGATGACATTAAATAAACATCACTACACTTTTTGACTTTGCAAACTTGGTCAGCAAGCCTTAGGTAGTTTGTATGCTTCATATTCTAAGCTTGACTCTTAGCTCAGTTGTAACTGCTTTATGCAGTATAAAACATTAAATTGCATGAAACCAAAGCAAATTACTTTAAGAAAAGGAAACAATGTAATTAAAAAAGACTGAAGTGGCAGAGCCTGACATGTTTTAACTAATGAATTGGAACTAAGTCGTTACCTTTGGATCATAATTTGTTCTAGACTAGTACCACTGAAGTAAAGAATTCATAACTACCCTGTCTAAAGCTTTTACTGGATAAACAGTTCACTATTAATTAACCAAGTTCCATATACATGGGGCAAGAAATTATTGATGTTACTTCTTAAGAGTTCCATGTTAATAAGAAATGTGTTCTTCCAATTATGTAGCTGTCATAGGTAGCAAAATTATGGAGCAGAAAATTAGGCATGAGCCATATAATTAATTGCTTAGTAACATAAAAAAGATTAGATACTACTTCTTAGGGAAACCTGCTTGTATCTTCTTAAGGAATTTTTAAAGTAGATTTTTCTTGGTCTTAGGGAATATATTTATTGTCCCTGGAGTTAATTGGTACGGAACTAGATGGTAATGGAAATCATTTCAGTGTTAGGTCTTTTTTTTCCCTATATAACACATGAACACCTAGGAAGTGCTACAGTACATGATCATAGTCATGATGAATATAAACGTAATATGACCTGCTAACCTTCTGAAAGCAGCCAATTCAATAACTGAAATTATCTTTCTATTTAGAATAATGGGAGGTTAAATGGATCAGCATTGATGGTCCTAGATCTGGTTATTTAATTTTACTGTGTTAAAATGTTTCTTTTTTGCTTATGCCTTGCATGATCAATTAATTACAAGCACTAAGATGGTCAGGGCTATAACATTTCGCATGCAATACAATTTTTAGAAAATTAACAAGAGAAAATGTTATTGTGAAAATCAGTAAACTTAAATGTACCCTGGTATGGTTAGTGAAGGCTTGGACACTGAAAAACAGAAAAACCACCTGCATATAACCCCACCCCTAACCATCACTGGCTTTTGACTCTGTCATTATCAGTGCCTTGGGTGGACACAGTATGCATCTACCATAGTACAGGAGATCTGTGGAACAAGCAGAGGAGACCAGTCACTCTACCTCTTGCCATTGACATGCATTCTCCCAATCAGACTATAGGTCCAGAAACCAAAGATCTGCTAACACCACTGGAAAGCCTTGACATGAAGTTGCGTTCCCACTTCTACAAATGTTGGCAGTGTATTCAAACAACTAGATGGGTCGCCAAATATCAGGCTTCCTTGGTTTTAGATGCTCCTGACACTCTTTTAGCTTACAGGCTAATTTAGACAGCATCTATTTCAGATGTCCTGCAGTATCTTTCATATGCTACTACACATAGTTGTCAGGCCTCCCCAGGTTTCTTGCAGTCTGCAACCTTCTGTTCCTGTCTTAGGAACTTACCCTTGGAAGTTATTCCCTACAAGGGTATTCCCTCTCCTTCTCAGATAAATTCTGTATCTTAATAATGCTGGATAGTGTTGATTCTCAGAATCCTTCTCCCTAGAAGGGCCTACTTTGTTATGGAGTCAGTTGGAACCAGTTCCCAATGCTCCCTCCTCTATCAGGTTCCTGACCCCTAAGTGTCCTTTAAGGACACTTTCAGTTGTTGACAGCTTTGGACCGCATGTCCACCATAGGGGTTTTCTTGGCATTCCCTTTTTGGGACACTTGGGTGACCTTCATAAAAAGGATGGATTTGTCTGTGACTTCTTCAGCAGTTTCCCTAACTTATTGGTAACTTCCCCTCTTCTGGTTCAGTTTCAGGCATTGGTCCTTCTGGTTCTTACATATGGTTTCTGGTTCTGTCCTAGATCCATCAATGCCTGTTGCCCACCTCTTAGTTGAACTGCTTTTGGAAGTTTACTATATTCCTGTGTCCCTCAGTGAATAGTAAAGTAAGATTTCTGTACTTACTGTGATTTTTTTTTTCCTTGGAGCACATTGAGGGACACTCTTCTGTGTTTATTGCCTTTACATACTGTTTGCTCACAAAATTGAAGCATGATGGTTAGAGGCGGGATATATGGGGGCTGGCCTTCAACTGTTTGTATGGCCCTCAATGGACTCCAAGAGAAAAAGATTTTATGGTAAGTACCAAAATGTTATTATGTTCACTTTCAATAATTGTTCTTGCAATTTTGATAAAGGTTACAGTAAAACACGTAGAAAGCTACAGAGTTTGGATCATCTGGGTCATGGCTGGTATAATAAAATTATGTTTAAAGAAAGCAATGTCTAAAACGGGTCAGTAATGCTGATGGGTTCAAGTTATGTTGAAACCAACTACATGATACCATATCCATCTGTAACAATAACTTAATGTCCAATGCTGGGTGTTTTGACCCTTATCAATATTACCTTTATTCTATCAAATAGAGAGAATGTGTTTAAATCCTTACATATTTATACCTGTAAACAATCTGCAAATAGTATTGCTGACAAAATGTGAATTTGGAGAAATGTGTACTGGAAATCTAAAAAACAAAAAAATTAAAGTTAAAGATGCAGCTCAGTTCATATTTAAGTGTAAATAGTTACATTGATAATTGTCAAATTACTTCTGTAAACAGGCATGGTAATGCATGATGATGTAAATTACTTTCGATGGGATGCTTTAAAGGAAAGTCACAATGCCTAACCATAATAGGAAATCAGAAAATAGCAAGATTAAAAAAAATCCTTTAACAATCAGTCGTTCCCACTGTTTAATGTCCAGTAATGGGAATACAGTTCTCATTATAATGCCAGGCTGTTTAATGAATATCTCTTGCAATGATGTAAAATTGTATTGTATGATGAATACATTCACTTCCAGCAGAGAATGTAATGAAAAGCAAACAGCATGGCATGTCCCTGGTGATCACTTGCAGGTGAACACAGGATGTTTGCATCTCCAATAACCCAAGTAAGCTGATTTTAAGCTTGAAAAGTAATGTAGTCATCAGCTATATTAATTTAGCATTTAGTAGCACAGTGAGCATTAAAACCATAGGCATTCCATTTGAAGCTCCTGGAAATACCAGAGTGGACATTCAATTCTCTGCAGATGACTTGGAGGAAGTGTATGGCATAAACAGCATGCTGGCAAAACGCAGAGAGGGGTAAGATTGTACACGAAGGAAGGTTATTTAGTGTAGTAGAACAAAAAAAGAATATTTGTCATAGAACAATGCCAGTGAATGTACAGGGCTGTATAGAGATCATGATGTTCATTAACATGTATCTATAGCCATTTTTTTATGGGGGGGGGGGGGGGGGGTAAAAGTCTTTTTTTTT